>NW_019212940.1:33296-117675 GCF_002532875.2 Varroa jacobsoni | reverse complement strand
ATTATTGCTTAACGCATTGTTAAACGGTTAAGTTAAACGTTGGCAATTTTCGTTTTGTTAACTTGTGTGCGTAAGTAAGAGATTTGAGGCTAGGCTGTGAATTGTTTCATTAAGTCCCTGGCGTGTCATACTTAGGATTATTAATTTATTGAAGTAATTATTAAACTATTCCGTATGTAGAGTTATACACACCTCATCCGCAAGATCAGGCGGGAGCATTCCTTTCTCGCAATGCTTAAGCAGTGCGTCCACTCCTAACCAATCTCCTCGTCTGGACATGTTCATTATTTTCACGCAAAGTTCCGCGTGGTCGGTCTGCCCGGCCCAAGTCGCTCCTGAAACGGATAACAATAATAGTAGTAAAAAATTTCCTTGTCATTTGTAGCACTTCCAACGGTCCTACCCGTTCCTTAATTTGCAAATGGATGAGCAATCAGGATGCTCTAGCATTTTTCGATACTGTTCATCGTTACATGAGGCACGGCATGGTCGTAAAATCGGTGGTCGGTTGACCTTCAGTAGGCTTAGAATCTATTCTTTATAATTTCAGTAATGAGAGTTAGTTACTGTTTTGTTGCATACTACACGGTTTGTATACATATAAAAGTTACATCTATCTATTTCTGGAGCAATCGCGTGGCCTTAAAATGCCTATCGACCGCCGCATAAGCAACATAGTGGCGAATATTTACTTGACGATATTTGGCTCGTCCAACATAGGAGTCCCGTCAATTCGAACTATACAAACTAAGCTTGTTTCTATAAAATGTATTTTTCGACCGCTCACCAACTGATGTATACATGGCCAAAAATAATTGTTTTTTCATAAAAACAGCATTCGGTGTTTTCTAATCCCATGTGACCTATCGGTGTTGTATCTTATCCACGGTTGCAACAATACCATCGATTGACTGTTTAACGCGCTTTCACCGCAATGAGAAGTATACGAAACAAATAGGTATATAGGCTTCTCATATATTGCAAACAGTTTTCATATATTTAGGCTCTCTATTAGGTAAGACCTATAAGTGCACGCGCACGCGCTCATAAAGGTATCGTATCTACGAGGTGCATAGTGAATTCGTTTCTTCGTTGGCATATGTTTAGCATTGATGATTTTAATCTGCAGCTTTCTTAGATATTTTCCTCTTCGGTATTCAGTACTATTTTCAATACGCTAGGCGGGATTTATGCTGGCATGGCGTTCTATTTGATCGCGGCACTGAAAGGCTAGCATCATATCGCTGCCCTAGCAACCTAGGATTTACTCATTACAACACTCCTGAGTTCGATGTCCATATATAAAGGCGCACGCACTCACGCGCACGACCTATATTAACAGTAATAACAACAGCAAAAACTAGTCAACGCAGGAGAGGCTTGTGGATACAATCAGCTGGGAAGAATAGGTGCGCAAGAAGAGAAGAGGGAAGGCGATTCCTTCGCAGGATACCGCTGTTTTAAATATCGAAAAATGTTTGAATTCCATTCGTATAGCGACTTCAGCAGCAGCAGCATGCTTAGCATTAATCGCAATAATGCCGATACGACATCAGCGGATGTGAAGTCCGCTGAATTCCAGAATACGGGTCGGAATAGAGAATAGCAGTACTTGATTGCTATACTGTGTGATAATGATGGCTTGGGTCGCCGTAATAACGTCCGCCCCGTTGCCAATCGGCGCTAGTAAATTAATTGCCGATGATTTCTTCAAAATCTATTTTAGAAATTTGTAAAAAAAATTATATTGGTATGGCCAAATATTCGTTTTTATAAGCATATATTTCAGATTAACTTACAGCTAGAAAATAACTCGTAACTCATGCGACGTATCTTCTAAATGTACATGTAATCAAGTGGAAATCAAGATAAAAGGGTACAAGTATGGCCGTGAGCGATGTTTTAGGGCAGATGCGGCAAAATCTTGCTTCGTGTCTTATGGTGTGAATTTTACAGTTTCCTATAGTTAAAAGGCTATTCTCAGATGAGTAGGGGGGCAATAGGGGTCATTAAACCTTATAAAAAATTGTAGGTCATTTCCTAATGTCCGATATATGATCTGTTTGATCAAATTCTATCAGCTAAGCATGTGCGCGTTGGATCTTAGCAGCCGTATAATTAATGTGCCCAAAGCCATTACGGAACATGCAATCATCCCGCTTTCAACATAGGATTTATTAGAATAAATCCTGTATTGCCGCAGCACACAGCTTGTATGATAAAAGATTAATAGGAACGGCAAAAGGCAGGCTGATAGCAGTGAGGTAACGGTAAGTTAACAGCTGGGGTAGTGTAGAAAGTTCTACCCGGAAACAAGCAGATGCCGTATCTCTTTCATCCATCACCTTACTGTTTTCCTACCGAGAACTTCGCCTTTTAAACTGTGCCATTTTTTTCCTCTCATGTATAGTACCAACGTTCGTCTTTGTTTCGTCTCAACACTAGATACCCATTAAAACGCCTTCATACCTATAGCCATCGCATTTCATCTAATATCTCGAAGAGAACTAGTACAGAGAATTGTTGTATAGCAGACGCTACTACAGCAAGTGAGCAGCTCAGAATTTCAACGTAAAGCACCCAAACAACAGGTGCACGTCACCCAGCCAGGACCGCTTGAAGTGTATAAGTAAAAAAAAAAAACTGTGTCCCCTTTTTCTGTTTGCTGCAATGCTATTTTCGTCGCGGAGGATACCAATGGTTGACCCAAAGTACCCCAAGGGAGGTATGTTCCGCCTAGTCTAAACTCTACCACCTCTGCTTTTTCGGTCCACTCTTCCACTTCTGCGGTTGTCACTCGCTGTTCCGACAGCAAAGCAGAACTACTTACAAGCTGTTTTACTTTTGTTTTCTTCCGGATTACTATTTTTCATTGTTCCCTGTTGTTTTCGCTTCGGTCTTCTGATATGATTTGAGACCCCTGCTGGAGCGCAGGGGAATTTACCTTATTTCATAGACTGTCAGAGTAAAGCAAAGTCTGTCTTACTCGCGTAGACCATGTATTTCTGAAGGTCCCTCGTTCAAGGAACGTTTTAGTATAGATGTACGTACCAAATTATCATTCATTACAGCAATCTATTACAAAAACATGTTCTCACTTCCCCTAATTGTAGAAACCTCTATTTATACACATTAAACGTTAGCGCTTTGTCCGACTCAACAACAACTATATGTAAGGCCAACAAACGTTGTGTAACCTTGTATCTCATGGTATAACATGGATTTCGCACCAAACCTGCTGTAGCCAGCTGAGCGATATTAATTATAAGAGAGAAACGGGGGATTTCATCTACCATCGATCGTATAAATTTAAGGTAAAATTTATGCATTTTTATGCCCTCTTCCGTGTATGGTAGAAAAGACCACTATAGAACTAAAACAAAAGTTGTCCAGATGTTCTGGATCTGATCAACGTAAGCTGCAGATAAACCGAAGGTAAACAAAGTAACTAGCACTTAGTCAAAAACAAGGTCCTGACCATACACCTAATAAACACTATCCTACCTTGTATCTTATTTAGCACAATAGAAAAAGGTGAAGACAATCCAAATTTGAATAAAATCAAAGTAGTATTTCTATTTATATTTCAGTCGATCATCTAAATTTTTGTTTCGACTTGCATTTGTCTTGAAGAATTTCTGTTTCTATTGATTCATCGATAGACCGAACACGAAACTTGTAATAATAAAAAATCTAAAGCAAGTCTTTCCCCTTCCTTCAAAAATTCGATTTGTACAAAGACAAATAAAGCCAATTATTAAGTGTTATTTTTTCCTCGCGTAAACTTTCACAATAAACACAGAAACACTGAAAAATAGTACTGGTCACTACGGTTTAGTTACATTTCAACTTCGTTGCTATCAGCGTAACGGCTGGCACCGCGAAGCGTCACTTCATTGACTATATAGTTCTATTTACGATTAGGGATCCTGAAAAGGATGTACCCCGAAAACATCATGCGAGTGGTATGGTATATTCTAGGCGGCTTTAATTTTGACAACATGAAGCTTTACATACGGTAACACAAGTGATGATAGTACATCACGATGTGCCGAAATGTTCTCTTCTATTTTGCACAGTAGTGTCCATTCCGCTGGTCGAGTTGTGCTTGAGGCTGTGCATAGTTAACCTAAACCATTGTTGTAATGGGATTTATACAGCGACAGTCGCTTAATCCCCTACGGAACGCAATCAGCTCTGTACCGCCATCTACCACTGCCATCCGTATGAAGCACGAACATGTTTACCGATCACAAAAATAGTACCAGACCAGGTTGCTAAATGACGTTATGTGGCCGAAAGTGTGCATCCTGTGTGGTGTTGCGTACTGTAAATGGGCCTCCAGCTAGAAAGAATAGGTCCCTCGTTTGGCGCGCACTTCTGCAAACGCTACATAGATTTGCATTGATGTTTGCCGCAGTAAAATGTTACAGTCAAATGAGGTAGGGCAAAGGTAGTAAGTCACTAAACCGACTGGAAATAGAAAGCTGAACTTAAAAGCTTGCATGGGTTACGTTTATTTGTTTAAGCAGAAGTTTCCAGTGATTCGGAAAATTTGCTAAAACATATTTTTATATAAAATGCACATATATACACTACATTGAAAAGACGTTTTGCAGCGACATTTTAATCTGGTTCCTGAAAATGCCATACGCGCCTAAATTTTTTACACCTTAATTGGATTAAGGATATTTTGTTTTCAGACGCTACTTAAAGAAATTTCTTGTAGTGTGTCGTAAAGACGCAAGTCCGTGACGATTACATGAGATAAGCCAACATATGATAAGTAAACACAGATCGCCAAAAGGGTGTACAAGCTAGGCAAATATTTTTCAGTCAAACGGTAGACAGTCACTGAGCTCTATAAGACACACACCATTGTTCATCCAAAAACTCTCGAAGCCTTCTTCGATAGGAAGGTGCTTCCTTGACATGATAAGCCCCTTTGATCACCTCGAAGGTTATCCACGTGAATTTTGCCGAAATAGAAGTCATGCAGCTTATACCTATCTACTACGACATATGAAAGTAATTAATATTTACTACGCAACTTGTTTTACGAGCCCTTTAACTATTGCTTCTGCAAGAAATACTTTGTCTACAGTTAAAATGGAACATTAATTAGTGTGTATCGAATACAATCTGGATGACTGAAGACACAGATCCGTGTTTTGGTAGACATCTGGCCGACTTCGGTTAGTGGATAAAAAAAAAAAGTCTATAACCGTTCTGAATTACCATCGTATCGTATGCATCCGCGGCTATTATAGAGGCTCAGTTTTTTTTTCGCGCAACACAATTCGATGTAAGAAAAGGTCGCTCTTTTCTGCAACGAGAGCGCAAAGAGAAGCAGACGTCCTTGCGTCTGTGTTTTTGACCATCGCTCAAAGTATGGAGAACCCATTTGTCTAACTTAAGACTTTCTCAATTTGATCGAAATCGATAAGCATGCTATACTTGCGTACACCTAAAACTAAACGCTAACATCTGTGCACTTTGAGGTGGGTCAACTTCCACCACAGCTCTCAATTTTTCTTAATTGACCTTCGAAGGGATCCTCCGCGAGACCCCTTTTCAACTTCAAAGTTTTATTCTCAGATTTTCTGAACCAACAGGTTATGCAGTGTTAAGCAGTGGCACCTTTTGCGAATGCAAATGTTCTATTGATTTTTTTTATTTTATTTCTACTACTCTAATTGGCTTTGCCGCCATAGCTTCAAGATACTTTCAACAAACACTTAGCATTTTTGATTATCTATTAAATACAACTTATTTGACAGAAGCGCAAGTGACGATGTCTCAAATTGGATGGTCCCAAATTTCAAAGGGTACACGTGCGTCTTCGTGGCGATACTGTGAAAAAAGCTGGGCGACAGGTGCTCGACAAGCCGCAAGTTAATGTTACCAATGATTAGAGAATATGGCATGTAACGATCTGTGTCTGTCATGCTCACCTTAAAAAAAGTCGTGCAAGAATAGAGATTTTTGCCAATGATAAACACTTATCTTTTTTTTTTTATTTATAGAATTTTGTTAAGCATATCTCTCAGTGAGAAAAGGTATAACAACTTAAGCAAAGTGGTCGACCTCTCATGCGTGTAAGCATTCAGTGATAAAATATAGGGAGGACTGCTAGTTCTTACAACTTTTATGATATATTTGGGGGGGGGGGGGGGTACAACAGAAATAAATAAAGCATATAGTACAAAGCACCATTCAGGCATCCTTCATTATAACATTTGCTATAACATTGTTTTCAATAAACATTCAAAAATATAATTAGGCGACAACTTACGACAGCTAGCATCCATACTATATCGTTATTTATTTTCCAACCCAGAATGGGTGGGAATTTACACGGATTTACCGTAAATCTTGTTTTCGGACCGCGTCGTTTGTTGTGACTTAAAACCAGGGTAATAGATTCTCTCTGTGTCGTTCCTACCACGTACAGTAGTTTATATTTATTGTCCAATAATAGGATAATCCTACGTCGTGCATGTGTTCCTTTTTTTCTCCAGATCAGGGGAACGAAGGTGAGGAGGCATTTAAGCTGTATCGGTTTCTTCGTCCTGTTACTGCAGGACCAGCCTTCTTGATGACTGCTCTAATATACTTGTATCCTGAAGGTTGACCCTTGTGCGTTCTTCTTACATCGGTTTCTCTTTCCAAGTATCGAATGACGACACAAATGGATAGATGATGGTGTTATTGCTGATTTTCATATTCTCAGGCTTCTTCAACTCTCTATCGCAGATCTTCGATTAATGATGAAGCCCCATTTTTTGTCCCTTTATTACATACGGTCTCGGATATATGTATTTGTTTGCAGATAGTGAACCGAAATTCCGCGCAGTAATTATTATTGTCTAAATAATAATAATTATTATTTTCGTTGGAAAACTTTAATTCTTAGTCAACTACTACCTATAAAAGCAATATGGACAGTTTACGTAATAGTTGGTACATAATCGTGTAAAGTATCGTGGTATTCGATGAACCTAACTCGACTTCGGTACGAAGATGCGCGCAACGGTGGTTTGGTCTGCTATTGTAACTGCCTACTAGTTACTGCAGACACCCATTTTAAAGACCCATGCATTTCTTCCACGAGATCGCTTTATTTACAAATTTGAATCTATGATGCATGAAGAACACCCTCATGTGCCCAGAAAAAGATATTCGTACGAACGCTAGTAATGATCACATTTAGGCCTGAACCACCATGAATCGCTAACGTAGCCTTGCGTAATCTCGAGAGCCAAAAACAAGGCACGAAACAACACAAAAAAATATCAAAGGAAAACATCGAATACACACGTTTTCTATGCGATTAGAGGATCTGATTTATTGAATTGCTTGAGGAATACTAATCTCCGAATTTATGAAGTTCGCTTTACCTTAGGAACGAACAGAGTGGTAACTCTTCGTATGTTGTTATCTCTATTCTCAAAGTGACGTACTAGAATCTACATAAACGACACCTTGCAAAGCTGCCGATAAAAAAGACACCGACCTTTCTGCGACATTTTGGCCAGTTCTTTTTCCTTCTTTTCGCGTTCTTCAGGGGACAAGTTGGCGAATGGATCCTCCTCAGGTTCGTCTTCGTTTTCATCTTTCTTCTTTCGTTTCTTACGACGTTTCTTAACCGGGCCATCTGGTCCGGGTTCACTCTCTTCGCCTTCTGCAAGGTCAAAAAATAGGCCAGCATCGCTAAACAAATATCCGCTGACCATATATTGTCATTTTTACACTGAATTTTCGTATCAACGTCAGTTTTTCTATTTTTGCTTTTGTGCCTGCTTTCATCCGTTCGAAATATAAAGCGGACGTTGCCGTAACTGTCATATTACTGGTTGTTAAAGACAAGAAGGTCTTGTGCTACCTTTCTATGCTATGGATTCTGTCTCTTACCGTCGTCTTCGTCGTCAGTTTCGTCGTCATCGGATGATTCTGTTTCCTCCTCGTCCTTCTTATCTATTTCAGCTCGTGCCATTTGGTATTCGTGATTCTCCACTATCTCGCTAACAATCTGCAACAAACCCAATGGAAAGAGTCGTAATATCTCATTTAACTTTCTCAGCTGATATCCATCTCGCTTCCATTGACGCATCAATTATTATTTAGTAATAACCATAGCTTCGTGAACTATATTAACTAGCTCACACTGCCATGGTTTAAGTGATAAACATTTTGCAAAAACATGTGACACAGGTATGGTTTTAAATAAGTCAATGGGCCAATATTGGCAGTATACGGAGGCAGGAAGGCAGGTAGAAATGCTCAGGTAGAATCGAATTGAAACATCGGTTGTCTGCGATGGCTCCGGGTGAGAGATGCAGGTGGGCTTTGTTTTATTTCCGATGTACCATAGGGAAGCTGCGAAGTCAAACCCTCTAAAATGTATTGTTTTAAGACACCCGATTTCTGAGCTGTTTTATAGCAACTTTGTCGCTTATGGCAGAGATACCGATCGATCTTTGTAACCAACCGCTGTTATAAGTACAATTTATTTTATAAGTGCAAGTTAAAGAACGCAAGTGCCATATCTTACCCAAAGTGTGTTTATTGGCGTTTATACAAACCATCCCAGAACCGACCCAAATCAACAAAGATCGAAGCTCGATTCTGGTACCTGAGTGTTGCTAATGCTTGTTTTTCGGGCCAGAACGTACGTCCAAAGTTAGTTAGATTTATAAACTCAACATGCGATATGTAATCAAAAACGGCTCCAGACATTAAACGCACTTCAGAAGACATTCTTTGGCTAAACAGAGGACACGTAAATAATCGGCTTCAGATGGCAGTGTTCTCCCAGCGAGCGTCTATATTTGTGTCGGTGCTTATTGGTGCGCCAATACTTAAATAAATATTTCATAACTTTTGTTCGGTACTGCTGCTAAGCATTGCTTCATCGAATGGATTCCACGACGAGACTAAGTGTATTCATGCCATACTTCAAACCTAAATCACTTCACCCATCCCTAACAAACACCATACATTGATGTCCACATGTATTCCATCCAACACTTTCCCCAATCCTTTCGGCTTAATAGTAAACATTCTCTTAGTTTTTATTGTAGTCGAGTATGCTGTATTTTTTGTTTCTTTTATTGCGCAATACATGTACAGAGGCAAGTCATAAAGGTCTCACGAGCTATTGAGGCTACAGCAAGCCTGTTCTCTTCCTTTGGCCTATGATTATGCTAGTAGTCATAGCACGGTACTGCCTGCTACATCGAGCCTGAATTTCTTTGTGCCCGTTTTTTTTCTCAGACGAAGTGTAGCCCCAACTATTAGATTGCTTTATATTTCTCCTCCAGAGTCCTAGGAGATTCGCGCTTCAAAATTTGACCCATCACGCGCCCGTTATGAAAAAAGTTGTATAGATGATTCTACAGAACAGTCTATTTGGTTTGAACTGTCGCCACCGCAAATAAGATACCGTTCAATTGCCTAATACTGAATCATTTGTATATTCGGGGAATTTTTTTCTAAGTAGCTTGTTTTATATCGAGTCTTATTATGTGGACAGTATGATTGCGGCTGTCGGTTCAACATGACTGATGGGATATAATATACAAGAAGGTTTTTTTTATCGTTTTTAAATCAAAATTAACGCAAGTGACAATGACTCTGCACTGACGGTGAATACCGAGGGCTTACTCACTTTTTTAATGCACGAAAAAGGAAGCGCCAAAATTAAACCAATTATTTAATAATCAGCGGTCATTTTAACCCACCTTACTTATGAAGTCAATCTTCATTTCTTGGCGATCCATCGCTATGGTTCCACTAATAGCTGTAAATGTGTTTGGCTGAAGACTGAGGCTTTAAACTACTAAATATCGTTGATAGCTCGGTTGCGTTCTTCTCTTTCGTTCACGGAAGCGGTCTTGGAACAGTGCTTATAAGATGAACTTCGAACAACTGAACATTCAATTTTCGCGGCCTTAACCCACAAATCATCAAATAATCGGGGCAGGTGACCTATTCATAAACTTCGTAGCCGATGTGCTCGAGCGAAGATTTGTTCATTGGCTATCTGCTTTCAACGTAACTCTTAACGTCGAAGTGTCTCAAGGTAAAACAGTGCTAGCAGGAAAAGCAGACAACTCACGAGATGGACGCTTGGTTTTAGCCGAGAACGCCGACTGTGTAGTAGGCGCCGTTGGTTACTAAAGCTGCATTTGCTAGATGAGACCGCACGCATGGCTAGCCACAGGTTCAGCGCTCGCCATTGGAGCTCAGCCACCGTGAAGCCATCGCTTGGAGCGCGCAGGCTACCCGACGTGTTCTTGTTAATAGGTGATCCAACACGAAGAAGCACCGTGTAACAACGTTTATTTTTTTTTTTTTTGAATGCACCCATCTAAACCTAGGTTTAGCGACTGCACAATACAACACAGCGACAAACAGGAGAGGAAAACGGACTCACCCTTGAAACGTTCGTCGATCATGTTTGCTGTTGGTAGGTACAGTAGAGTCTACGAATTCGCCGATAATGGAATCGCCTACGCCTAATTATTTGCAGGAAGCGCAGCAGTTGGCAGAAATTTTGTGGTACCTTAAAGGGATTCACGATCCCGGTTACCTACGATGATGATGATGACGACGACAGTCACCACAAAAATAATGCGCGGCCAAGGGAACAACTGTCATTATAGTGGGTACGATTATATTGGACTCAAACACAGACCGTAACAAACACGCGTATAAAACCTATACAGTCGCTGCCAGGTTCTTTGGTCGAGGTATCAAAATTACGACAGCCCTAGTATTGCGGTCCTCCCTATCCGGTAGCCTTCAATAGATAAAAAAAAAACAACTGCGTTGCAATTGCTTTGTGTCCCGTCTGATGTGCCCACTACTCAGTAGCCTTTTGAGCGTCGTTTCGGGATATGACGTGTGCTAAGACTGACTGGTCTTTCGAAAGTAGACGTGACCACCGAGGATGAATCATCCTTGCTTTAGTCAGTTTCGCGCAAAAATGACCTATTAAAGGACCGAATATATCGAAGTAGCTCTGAATATGAAAATTTGTCTGTGCTAAAATAAGCAAAACATCGAATTACATTAGAGGAAATAATTCCTAAAAACTAATTGGCTCGTAGCTCGTTCACAGGAAGCAATTATAAAGCCATAACTTGTAACCGATTAGGTTCCCCAGTTCTCTACATCAGCCCTTACGCACTTTAACCCCCTTAGAAATTTTGCAGCGCTACTACTGTTAGAAATGAAGAATTGTATAAATAATTTCTTTTAAATAAACTTTTAAGCGTTCATTTCAATAACAGACGACGTGAACGCAAACGATTAGACAAATTGTCAATCACTCGTTGCCGATAATTGACGAATAGTAAATGAAAAAAAGGACTCAATTCGACCTTCAGTAGCCAATACAGGTTACTACTAAATTTCGGTAGCGCTTGTATGCTTTTGAATACCATGCGTACTAACGTAGAAATTACCTGATTGAGTGAGATTGGTAAGAGCTTTACCTAATTTGAGCACCATTGTTATTTACGCTTACGATGGCCTGCCTCGTAGTAAACAGACTATAACCTAAACCATTTTGTAGCGTTTTCAAGTGACCTGCGATCATAACGGTATGGCGGTTTCGCTGGCTCTAGGAAGGTAGACGATAGTTCTGAGGTAATTTCGAGCACTTGAATATTACATGTGTGATTGGTTTCCTGATCTGTATCAGATGTCTGATAAAATAGTTGTGAGTTTTCTAGCTTGTTCGAGGTCGAACAAGGGTATGAGTTTTAGTTGTAAGAGGTTGGCATAGTTCGAACCTACCATTTTTCATGTATGTGCGTGGGGATGCTGTTATGGCTTCGATTACTCATTCCACACTAGCGTAGGTGCTTGAAAGTTATCTGCGTTACTATTCGCGACTACTACCTGCATTCTAACGTAGCGGCACGCGTCCCGGTTGCAGCTAGGAACACCGCAGTGAACACGGTCTCTTGCTTGCCCGCTTAGCTTCTAGTACAAACTCATTAACGCTCATATATTTGTTGGTGTCGAAGCGGCCGTAAATCGTTGCCTAGACAACATTCAGTACTTTTATGATTTATTCAACAGATCTATGAGCCCGTCGGACCCGTATTTGATTGGTCGGCCTAGTACTACTCATATTGAGTTAAGGTTAAGGTTAAGCTAACCAAGCAATCACCTTAGTCCACCACGGGATCAGACGATGGAGCTTCCATACAACTCAATACACCTGTACGGAGCCGATTAGGTACTCCGAGAAATAATCGAATTCGGCTACGAAATATATTTATTTCAGATGAAAATCATATCGACACTCGATACGAGCCGTCCAACGGGGATGCTATGGACTATAGAGTTTGGTCTAGTCAATTTCACAACTGGATATATCCTTCATGGCCTGTCGTGACAGATTCGGAGAAGTCATTCGAGAACCTGCCTACAGGCCTAACGCGGTTGTTCAGCGTTAACAATTTTACCTGCTGTGGTGGACTTGATCTCCTTCACAAAAACTAGGGCCGTACCTGTTTGGAAGGGCGACGCACATCGACGAAGGTCACGTGAACACTAACGGTGCACTTCACATCAGTGTCCTGAGGACTTTAGGACAACTGGTGAATTACCTGCAGTCTTCGATGTTTCCATGCATTGATAGTCCCGAATAAGCGAGCCTGCTATCTCTTTGAGTGCTTTTAGCACCATCATTCCCGAAGTTAAGGGAAATCTGGGTTGCGCTAGATACATCACAGGCACACATCCTAGCGGCAATCAAGTTAGTGGCCGTCCAGCAACCGATCTCAATGGTGAGGCCTTTACACAGCGCATCAAGCGAATGCTCACCTTGTTTGTGTCAGTGGGCAGATATGCGAGCTTCTTATGTAAAAGACGCATATGCTACTGGCATAATACATAGATGGTCAAAAAAAAAAATGCCAGGCAGTATTCATTTCCGCCAAGTTCATTGCGTTTTTATTAGAAGCCTCAACGTTGGTCGCTGCAGTCACCATTACCCTTCGACAGCTAACTAGGCTAATCATTTTTTTCATCTAAGTGGGATAGGACTTGAAAAACGTACAACAACATATGCCGCTACACGCGTGCCAGACCCACACAAGTCACGAGTTCCACACAGCGATGCATATCCGCGAGCTAACCTAACCTAACCCAGTCTACTATTGCTCAGCTTCGCAAACGATAGCACCCAGTCCCATTGGTTCACTGCCCGAATGTAGGTTCATAGCAGTCGCGGTCAATATGGAGCCAATGGTGATAAGCGTATTTTGGTGCGAGTGCTCTTGGATATGCCCTGTATCGGACGTCTCAGTGTTGCTTATTGGAATCGATCAGTGCCATGAGAACGTATCCGGCTGACTGATATGTGGTGAAAGTCATCGATTTCCGTTTGTGTGGCACTTCGGCATGGTCTTAAACTTGCGCGCTACGTCTACGATGGCAAGTTGTCCAATATAGTCACTACAAAACACCCGTCAAGCTCCGCTCTATCAAGAAACATGCATCTAACTTCGGTCGACTTAGCACGAAACTAGTCGCATCTGAATGTCAGATCACAGTCGCGCCCATCGTAAACGCGTTTCCTGTCTGTGCTATAGAACGTTTCGAAAAAACCGTATCGTAAACAATGGCTTCAACCTCATGCGACCAATTGAACTGAACAGCGCTAAACTTTGGTTAGCTGCCAACAAAAAACTGAACGGCAGGATGCAGCGGCAACTCCATGTGGACGAAATGAGAATTGGAAGTCGACAGCATAAGTCGTCTCTAGCCTGCTTTATACTTTCTGTCGATGACAGTAACGAAGAGTTACGTGCGTGCGTGCGTGCGTGAGGCTGGGGCCTTATTTAAGCTATGGCGCGAAAAATCTCTTCGTTCGTTCTGGTGACCCATGTCTAGCCAAGCGACGGTAAGTGTCGTTCCAATTGGCGCCCTTAGCCGCGATCGGAGCACCCGAGGCAAGCAACTCATCACGGCAATACTTCATCGCTGAGTTCGACCCGCTGTTAACACACACACACACACACACCAGTGAAATTTGTCTAAGGCCGCCCAACAGGACAAGCGTTCACTTTACTGACACCGCTGAATACGCTGAAGCGTACTACTAACAACTTATCTGTTGTGTCACCATTGTAGACACTGTCCTAAGCTAACCAGCTAATATGTTTCAGGACATCGTTTGTCAGATAACGCTTTAAATACTCGCTGCAGACACGATCAACCAGTATGAACGCGAATAGAAAGCTGCGGCCTATTACTGCTGAAGACGTCTATTTATCAAGTTAAATACGACAATTCGCCTTATATTCTCTCCCTGCAATCTAACGCACGTATGTCACTGAAGTATGCGCGTTATTTTTACGAGCGGTGATGCATCACAAAAGCCCGTTCAACTGTTGCACCTTTGAAGGCCGCACAACTCAATTTCGTAAGTTTGGACCAATTAAGGCCGGCGTGATATGCTTCTTGTGTACCCTATATTACAATGGTTTTACAATCTTACAATGGTTTTACATCTACAAAATGATTGCGCGACGTAGCGAGATTATATAATACGACTCTATTTATAATCTTACTCATATTCTAACCAGATCAACGCAGTCGCTAATCACCTTAGCGTCTGATAATGCCACTGACTTGTCACTAAAATAAGATAAAGGTACTAAACAGTTGTTACGCATCATCCGCGCTAAACGGAGATAGTTTTGTTTAAATAAGGATAACCGCCAGTTAGGCTAGAGCAGCTTTCGATTCTGCTATTTTTCAATGTCCGCCTATAGCTGGTGGTGGATTCAGGGTGTGCCTATGACCTCTGGATTCGTTCGCGGTCTGAAGATCATAAACACATCCCACAAAGGCTTATGATGGAAAAAATAACTCCAATAGGTTTTTGGTTGGTTTCTATTTAACGTTTACTCAGTGCAGTAAGGGTAGACAGAGCGCTGCCCATAAATAGTTTAAACACCCCCGTTCCAATTCATACCTACAAAGTCATGCACTATGCCCCTGAACAATTTTCAATGGAGACATAACATGTACACATTTATTGTAGTTATGTGGCTTTTAGCATATTCATAATGACATATTCAGTCTTAGCCATAAAATCGTAGCAGTATACCTATGTCACCGTTTATAATAAATTTATTGACCCTACGAACCGACTACGTCTCGTGCATTGGCCGTTAGCGAAGCAACTTACCAAAACTATCCCGAGAACGCTTCACAAAGCCGCCATTATCATACGAGTTATCTCCTTGCCGTATCTTCGTCTAGCAACATTATGCTACTGCAGTGGCGGACTTATTACTAAAAAGTGTCGTACAAATTCGTGTTTGCTTTGATTCTGTTTAAAAGGGAAATCCTGCAATAGCCATTAGCGTTAGGGCATTAGGCCTAATGTGATACGCGCCTAGTACTAACAAAAAAAAGAACAGCTCAGACTGGCATCAGTTTGATTTTCCTACGAACGTTACCCTGTCTTCGCTCCCCAAGTGCCTTCAAGGCCATTTACGATAGCCATATGAACCTTTCTTCTGTCCGACCGAGCTTGTGCGTTACGTTTCGTCTCGTTTGATTCACAGTTGCACAATGACGTTTAGCTCCTAATCTCATGTTTGTAGGCCCTCACTCGGCCTCAGCTTTCCCACGTCCCTAAGATTCTTATCACCACGCTTTAATGAAATGGGGCCATCAGCCTTTGCCACCATTCGCTACTTTCCCGCCACGCGACTAGGTCGTCATCAGCCGTCTTTTAAGTGGGAAGCGATGGCGGGTACTTACACGAGAGAACGGGGGTAGCGGCAATACCCAGTCGTTTTCGTGACAGTTGTTGAGTATGTACGTTAATCACATAAAATAAACCTAATCCACTAGCGTTAGGCGGAGCTGTTTTCTTGGGATGACTGAAGCTACTCTGCGCAAATATGTTACAATAGACGTACTTCCTGTGTCGTGATGTACGTAAGTTTGTATATGTTCATAAGAGAGAGCGCAATAACATATTTAGAGAGGGGCTGTATGGGTCAAAATTTGCTCAACGCTATCACTAAAAATCAACGGTGACACGGGAGAGGGAGCATATTCGTCGAGGACTCTCCTATGATGTAGCTTAAATGGGTCATTTCCAGATAGGCTTCGTTGCACTTCATCCATCTTTAAAAAAAGTATCCATTGAAAATGCCCTTGCCGTTGGCTCACATAGCCCCAGGGCATAAGGTCATAACGTACATTAGCGATTTCGTACGAAAGAGTCAATCATCCAGCAAAGCAAAAAAGAAAAAAAACCTACGATTATGGCTAAAAGAGACGACTGTAATCGCGTGGCGCCAAATTAGGTAGGTTAAAGGTCGTCTACTATGGGCTCAAATGCAGTTCTGCAGCCTAGTGTGAACCCTGTATAAGCCTGTATCATTTTTATGTATGATTCTGGAATAAACAGTTAAGAATGGATCTATGATATTGATTTTACTCAACGTGATCTATATTTCGACAGCTTTGACAGGATCGATGCGTTGTGCTAACAAAATCATCGAAATTTCTTTTAAAAACAACGTCATTTGGCAACACGCTGGCAGATGCAATGTCTTAATTTAGTTCACCATATACACACGTTCCCACTAAGCTAGGTTGCCCTCTGAGGCTGCTAAGTTCTTTACATTTCTCTGTAAACAACATCGGGTTCCGTATAAGCTCGATATCCAGTTGTCCATATAACCCGACTTGACCCTGACTCGTCTAGCCCACAAAACGGTAATGTAATAGCACGCCCTAAAGCGGTAATGCAATGACCTTTGAATAACATAATTTGCTTTCAGTTTGCCATTGAAGATATACCTTGCGATAAACGAAAACTCGGTAAAAGAAAATGCGCTGGTTATCGTGTTTTTCGATGGGTCAATACGATGCAAAAGTCGACATAACAATTTACACAATGAAAAAATAGCGTGACACGAACCGTTCTAATTGACCCGCGCGGTTTTCGAAAATTTTGAAATTCTGATAACATTAAAAGCTAAATTCAACGTTTTCCTTGCTTAGGGCCGGGGTGGCTCGTATAGCCTTCGCGTAAACTTTCGGTAAACGTTTCCTTTCAAACGACGATACCCGAAAATAACACACAGCTATTCGAAATATAATAATGTTCCATTTATAAGTCGATGATGATATCAAAATTTCTACTGATCTCACCACTGAATGATTACTGGGATTGAAAGCTTGAATTCTTGAAGAATTGAAGAATTTTAGCTGTAAGTTTAATGAAACAGAGTGACGCTGGTAAAAATCGGCTTATAAGCTTATAACTGGATAAAAATGTCTCATAAATACATCATAGCATTATTAATGACAAAATTGCTATTTAATATCGCGTTATATGCGAATATTACACAGAATGAGCTTTAGTGATATACAATTTCTCTATGAAGTAATTTTTAAACTGATTTTGCATGAAAGTAAAAAAAAAAAACTGAATTAAGCAGAACATTTAAATTCATTATTTTGAAAAAAAAACGGCATCAAAAAAACAGTCGTAACGATAGCTTAATAAACATATTATTAATAAAATTTATTTGACTTACCAAAACTGGTCAGTATAGTGTATATTTATTTTAATTAGGAATGTTGGGACATGGTTGTCGATCAACCTGCCATCTTTGAAACGGTTCTTCCAGTGAAGCTAAAGCAGGAACGTATATTGCGCTACAATTAAGTGCCTATTATACTATGTAAATTAGAGTCCACGTACGACGACGCCGATTGATACAGGATCTTCTTATACGCGAACACATGTGTTTCTTCCAATGCACTTTGTTAAAATCACTCTTAAAATACATTTCCGATTGTGGTCTTAGGAAAAAGCTACTGAATCAGATACCGACAGCTTTATACAGCTTATACAACAGATTATATTGATTTACGAAACATTTAATAGCAAATGTACAAATTATAGACTTCTCGTATATACGTGTACGTATATATACGTTGCTACGCCTGTACTGACTACGCTAGGCGCTTCTGTCGCTACACACAGATGAAGTGTTGCTTGAATAAATAGCATTTGTGCCATACTAATGCCCAGCTATTACCAGAAAGTATATAAATATCAGAGAAATCATGTAATTTTTAGCCTTAACCGACATTGACGTTGCTAGAATTTTCTCATCCATATGAACCTAACGATGAGTAGTAAATGGACATCCTTTGCTTTCTGGACAAATATTTGCGAGTGATTCGTCGACGTAGACGATCACCAGTAGTCGGGTATTACCACCCACCGTTTTGTTGAGGGAAATCAGGCGCTACATGATAAAATCCGGCGTTATCTAATCTACGTTTGCCGGCCTTTGAGGTGTTTGTTTTTCAGCCTTCCCTAATTGTGGGAAGGGATGCGCTCGGGTATATTCTGCTAACTCGTAAATACAAATGTGTAAGACCGAGTAAACATTGTTGACCATTCCAGTTACGACTGGCTTGAACTAATTAAAACAGCGGATGTTTTAATTTTTTAGCAATATAGTTTGATCATATTTGTGCCTATAAAGTAGGGCGGTTTTCGATTAAGGGTTCGGATGTGTTTGTTTGTACCCAACAGCGGAACTGCTACCTTCAAAATACCTTTCTAAGCATGCCCGCTCAAAAGCTGCGAGCGACTACAATATAAAAAATCAAATATTCAATACTGAGCAAAATAGTTATAAACTGCAAAAACTACTGTCTTATTATGATTCCTGAAGAACAACTGACCCTCCCTATCTACTTATTACTAGTGATTTTCTGATAAAAAAAAAATGATTTACGAGTAGTAAATGTGTAAACTCCCCAAGTGGAAAGTTTGAAAACAGCTAGTAACAACGCAAAGCTCGTGTATCGGTTAAATTTGTATCGCGTACTTTTCCGTCGTATGTATCGCGTACAGATTTGTTAGCTTCCTATGTATTTGCGGCAAACAAATGCACACACAACCCAGGTGCCAAATCATAGGAACACGTAAACTTTGTCTCTGCAGAAGGAACCCATCGGTTCTATTCGGTGTGACAATACCCTGTAATAAAATCACGTTCGAGGATCGCTGGCGTTTTCAGTCGTAATGCCACGTAGTCAAAGCAAACATGTCTGGCTGGGCTAAAAGGGTCGCGGGGTCACGTGGACTTAGTAATACCGCCTTTCTTAGTTGTCGTTATGTTGTGGTTTATCGATAATTCCAGTCTTGTTATCGCTGTTTCTATGAGATGGGCATAATCCATATATTCCTACTAGTCAACAGAAAACGTCGATTTTTTTTCTCGTTTCTCGGCCGCATACATCATATCTAGTTGACTTTTCGTGCTTACCAGAGTCCTAACAAATGCAGTGATGTCGTCGTAAAACATCTCAGAGCGGGCTTCTATTACGAGTACTACGATTTCTGTTTCGGGCGTCGTGGTAGTAGGCGAGCGAAAATAGAGGTCAGGAGAGAGCTTCTTCTCGAATCGGCCATTTCCCTTCTACAAACGGGCTACCAGTACATGAGCCTAAAATGGAAATGACTGAACCAGTGACGCCGGGGCTTCGGCTTTATGCGCTGACAGCCTATAGACACGGGCCAGGCAGCGCACGCACATACATAGCACGCCAACCACATAGCCATGCAGAAGGGGGTTATCGTCCCCTTCACAGTGCAGGCATCCATCGCTGGAAGACGCTCAGATTATACAGATGAACGGAGGAGACGGCTGGTACAAACGATGGATTGTACACTTCATTTGATCGTGGTTTTCGTTCCTAACACCGGTAGATCGGCAGCAGTGATAGGTGATACAGATGGGGCTATTACGCTGGCAATTTCGAGTTGTCAGCTGCAATGGCGACCAGTTCCGCTAGTTTTCAGATAGCATTATTAGCGCATCTTAATAAATGGGCTCTACATAGCAGTGCAGTGGACGGGCAGGATAGGATTAATTGTAACTGCTGTAAAAGTAAACTGTCGCCTATAAATGATCAATTGAATGTCGCTCATTCATTTTTGCTGGTAGCAGTCAAACGTATCATACGTAAGGATTACCTATGAATGATCACAAAATGTGCCAAAAAGCTATCTAACGATACCATCTTCACAAGCGGGATATTATGTAGTCCAACTATATTTGCCGCTACACGGTACGCAGCTGGAGATGGGCTCAAATGAGCTTTTGGTCAATAGTATGTAGTCTAACAATCGTTCTCACATTAGAACTTCGCTTGTTTGTTTTAGCACGATAGATGCGTGTAGCAGCATATATTCGCCCTGTAGGACGTTTGATCTGTTCGATATCGTTTCAGATACAAGATCAAATTGAAAAGAACGTTCCCATTATTTTTAGTCAGTTTAAGTCATTGTAGCTTTGTGCTTTCTACGATCTGCTCATATCTGTTTCGCAGGTGACGCGTTCTGCCAACCAAATTTCGGCCGTGGAAACGATTCATTCGTCAACCCACTTGTGGATTTCAGCTTCTGTTCTCATGTTCTGACGCTACTCTGGCTATGTGGCATTAACTGAAAGAAGCGATAATCAGATGGGGCGATGCCCGGACTGTATGTTGGTTTGGGCAAAGTTTCCTAGGGAAGACCCGTTAGCGCTCTGTAGGGTGTAGAAGCATTTCGCCGTGTAGCGCTGCTGTCGAGCGATATCACCTTCTATCGCCCTTTTCCTATCCGAGGCCCTTCTCCGTCAATTTCGTGGCCTAGATAGAAGATTAAATTGATTTTCGCAATGGTCTCTTCCCTGGAGTTTAAGTAGTCCATAGTATAATACTCCCTTCTCATCCTGCCATATACAGAAGTCTAGCTTCGACCATGAATATTTGTTTGTGGAGTCAAACTTAAGGATTTCGTGGCAGTTCGGTCTGCGCTTAAGAATTTAGCAATTGCGCTTAAAAATTGCGCAAAGGATCTATATTTTGATCCAGCATACACCAGCCCCCACGATCCAGCAGAGAAACGATTTCCTTTACTGTCACGCAAGTAATAGAAAGCATATTCTTAGACGATTAGCAATGTTCTTTCTGCTGAGTTCACTTTTCATAAAAGTTCGCCCACTTTTTTTCCGTTTCAGTATTTCCTACCGTACGCAAACGATCGACGATAGCTATCTAGGCCGTTCCTACGTGTTTAGAAAGCTGTTGCTTCGACTAGATTTTGTCATTGTTCGCTTCCTTCAAGCAAGTCCTGTTCGCAAGTTGAAGCCTTGAGCTCTGAAATCCAGATCCGGCAACTTACTGTACGTTCGTCTGCAGCTTTATAAACAAGCATCTTTGCTCCGACAACATCACCCCGAGCACAAAAATTATAAACAAAATAGTGTTCAATTTGCATATTTTCGAAGTCCATGACTGAATGGACCGAATCAGCGCTTCTAACTACAATAGCTCCATAAATCTGTTGAGAACACATCCGACAGCCAAAACGATTATTCCGAAAAGTTTCAGCGAGGTACGATCGATTTATCCGACGTTGGCACCATCTCGACGGGAACTTTCCTTTCTAGGTCTAACAGTCGCACCCTAATTGATGCGCCGTCCATTTATAGAATAAAAACAAACATTGTTTGTTGTAATCAAGCGTATATAATAGACGGAATTCCAAATACGAATAGATTCAACAGCTTTACATAGTGACGACTGACGGACACGGCTTTCTTTTACTAACCGGTCATACGTACGTGTTATTAGAATTATCTAAGCGCGAGGGACGATCTGTCATGAAGGTAGAGCGTCCGAAGTCATTGCTGGCGTATTATCACGGCTCGCATAGTTTCAGGTGGGCTTCTTTTGGCAATAGTTAAAAATTGCACACAAGTATATTTGTTTGTTTAATAGAGCTATCTACTGGCAGCTTTGGTATTGAATTTAGTAATATTTTAAATTCGTTCTTAGCTTTTTTAAGTGTAAAAAACAAACCTTTTTTAGCGCCAGTACACGAAATACGGTGGCAACCAATATCGAATATGTCACGATAACGTTCACCCTCTATTGAACATAACTGAATTGAAAGAGCAGTAAGTCTTAATCCAAGACCTAATAGTGACGTTATATCAGACCTAACCGGGGCACTATTTATTTTATCAGCTAGGCAGGTAAATGCATATCTTCATCACCGACACAAGCGACAGTTCAACATTGCTACGTCATCCGTCCATTCTGGGAAACAAAATATTAGTTATGACGGAATATAAAATTACCAACCCATAATTAGTAGGTGACCACACACATGGATAGTATCCACAGCTACACCATGGTAACATTCTGTCGAGCCTAAATGTAGCAGCGCACATGCATAAGCATAGGATGAATTGAATCGTCATGGTCGTATTGAAAAGTCTTTCGAAACAGACTATAGCATTATTTCGAATAATGTTTGCCGTAAGCCATGTTTGTTCTACTTTTTGATAGATGTGTTCAGATAGTTTGCATTCGAAATTATGCCTGTCGTACGGCAGTATCAATTCCGAAGGAATAATATCCTCCAGTGTCCATGGTTGAATACCTTGGTGATTAAATCTACTTCCATTTGAGCTAGATATTGTTCCGCTTATTACAGAGAGAGAGAGAGAGAGAGAGAGAGAGAGAGAGAGAGAGTGAGAGAGATCTAAAAATATGTTCGATTCTCCAACCATCTCTATGATGAGCCATATCGTATTGGCCGTCAGGTTATTGTTGGTCCACGCATAATTTGCCTATAGAAAAGCTAGATCCACCGTAGCTGGACTTGAGTGATTCAAACCTGTCGTCGTAACGTCGTATCTGAACTACAATCAAAAAATAGCCGTATATTATATATATATTACCGATATAGACTTGTAAACTATTTAGAAACGTAACGTCGCGTAATTTTTTGATGACAAGAGCTGATTGGCCTGAAGGTGATTCCTTCGATAAATTCAAGAGGAAACATTTGAAAGAAAAAGCTTTTGGTATTACCATTGGATCGCATACTCAAGTAATCGTACCCATTGAATAATCCAATATTTTGCATGCATTTAGCTTGGTTAAAGGTTTTACTACTGGACACAAGCGTAAGGGTGTGTTAAAATCACGTACTGCTAAGGGCTCGCAATGAAAATTAGCATGGTCTGGCCTGACATGGATTGCGTACTCTATCTTCGGAATGTTATGGTATAGGTAGCTTTACAAAGTTGTGAATTAGACCATTTTGGTCTTTAAGCTTCGATCTATTGCTGCCGACCTGTGGTGCGAGTTCCAATTACGATTTCATGTAACTGAAACACCCAAAAGGGCATAAGAGCGGTCATTCTAAGGGGGATCTCTTTGGTATTTGGGTTTTTCAGTGCGCGAGATAATTTTTTCAGATTAAACGTTTTACCACTATTAGATCGGTCCCTTCGGGTTCCCAATCGGATGTAGAGCACAAGTAGTTCGTCGCAGTTTGTGTCATCGTCAAGGGTTTCAATCGAACCTATATTCTTATTTTCGCTCTGATATGCTATATCTTCTAACATGTGCTAAACTGTACTGAAAGCTCAGTAACTCCAGTTACCGTTCACTTCTTATTAAGAAGTTTTCGCTTATTGAGCGCCCTTAAAATGCAGTTTAAATGATAGCCACGATAAATGATAACGATGTTCAGACACTGTCGGTAGCGTTGGATATCGACACTAAAAGAACTGTGATCTAGGGTACCGTCAAATCTGTTTCGACTTTTACATATATTTCGATTTTCTCGTCATCCTGTAAGGGGGATGCGATCTTTTTTATTGTTGATACCAGCGCCATTATACACAGACGCACTGCGATGTTCCATACAAAGTTCAAGACAAGGGCATCGGAATGGGTGTTGATTAGCCATGCAAGCATGAAGGCGTATCCAAAGCGCTCCACTCGTCTTCGAGCAGACAAAGTAGATTAAACCACCTATTTAGGGTACTATCACACAGATATCACTCGGCCGTTATTCATAGTACTGCCGTGAAGTCCGACAGCAGTATATATCGTTATCTTCAACAAGATTTTTGGATTGTATCTCATTTTCTAGATGAGATTTAATCATTTGATTGAGGTGCCCCTAAAACGTTTACCGGGTCAGCGTGGACAACAACAAAACAATCGAATAATAAGTTGTCCTTTTTATTTATAGTAGCTTTGGTACGCTAGATTAATAGAGCTGGGTAGAATTAGAACAGCGTTGAAACACCGAAAGATCCCTAAAAGGTGCAGCTCTGTATGTGAATGTAAAATCAATGCGCTCAGCAAAATGTCTGCGTCGATGGTTCTGGTAGAAGTTCCGAAAATTGTTGCTTCAATTAAGAAGAATCGACATTTTCAGAGGCAACCGAACTATTACACAAACGATACTATACAAAGCATGACTTAACTTTTAAAAAATTGTCTATTGAAAAAAAGCAATATAAAACACTGTACACTATTTTAATGTTGGATTTATGGAAATGAATGGGATGGAAATGCCGAGAAGGTTTCGCTCGACAGCTGACGTCGTTCATCGCAAGTGATTGTGGCCTAGTTAGGACCAATCAGTTAGTTAAGGGGCAAACAAGCTCTAGAAGCTTAAACACATGTGACAGAACAACCGTTGGCGATTTTATAGAGCTGCTTGGAGTATATACATTTGTAATGTTTCATTTTAACAATATTTCACTGGTCGAGACGAATTGCTTAGCAAGGGAATTTTTATTAGTCTTTTGGACCTTGCCTCATCCGCTCGTTCCATCTTACACGAAATAAAAGACGTAGGTGTCATTAATGGAGACGGTAAACGCGCAATTTAACGTTAATATCTGTTATGCCTAAGCACGATAGAGTGCGTCCTTTTCTCATGGAATGCATCAATGTGGGTAAACTCACCCTTTGCTTTATGATACTACTGTTGCTAAAGAAAATCTGCCGAATTTTGGCCAACTTCAAAAACGTTTGGACTCCATTTGGCTAACTAACTGATCGTCATCATTTACTCTGATCTAAGCTATATTTGAATAGCGTTTTTCTACAAAGCACGAAAATCCCTGCTATGGCCCTTCAATTGTTAACTTGCCACAACTTTCAATGTTTACTTTGGCTCAAACAAAAGCTGATACGGAACCTTACGCCTGGAGCCTTACCTACCAGCGCATATGCGAGACGATAACGCTACAAAACTATGTTTGTATAGTGCAAAAGCAACGACATATATAGAGTGGAAGAGATTTACCTCGTGCGTGCCGTGCCTAATGAACGTTGATTCACAATCGACTGCCAACTGAAGTTATCAAAAAATTAACGTAATCACAATTTGTGCTTGGTCCAAATTTTTAATTGCTTACTTCATTGATTAGATCGATAATAGGGAGAATATTATTAATAGAAGTCGAAATATCCTGGGAGTTCTGAACTTTTGCTAGAATCCGATCTTAGTGAAAGAAGAACGTCGTGAATTTTGGATTGCCCACAAGTGATCCTATAAATTTATTAAAGGTACCAATGGCCAGAAACGTAATCAGTGCTCTGTCGGATTACATATAACGACAGACTAATTCTGTCATGATGGGTAAATCTACTATATTCGAGACGCAAAATTCCCTGAGTGTTGTTCGGACAGGCATCATTAAGGCAAGCAATCAGACTCTGACGAACTTCCCGTAAGCGGCAATTCCAGTTAACGGCAACCACTTAACTGTATTAATTAATTGTATTATTAATTAATCTATTATTTATTGTATTGGAATTATTAATTGTATTAGCAGAATACAATTAAAGGCACTCGCTAAAAGAGATAGACATGCTTAAACATACGCGGAATTGTGAAGGCATCTTCGCATATAAAAAATGTCTATATCTAACGATCTACTCTAGGCTCAATCTATAATATAATCCTTAGATAGGAAATAGATCAAGTGGTACTTTGCCGTCGAGGTGGAGACGAGTTCTGGTTAATGTAATTTCTAAGGGAAAAAACAATCGGTGTCTAAGCTCGGCGTAGCATGCCACTGCGTGAAAAGGAAAAATCGATTTATAAGTCGCTCGCCAACATACTCATGTACCCCCTTGAGATCTTTCCGCGTTACTAATCTTCTGTGAGAGGAGTGGCACGACTTTCGTAAGGAAGGGTCAACGGTGATTGCCTGTACAATTCTGTTGAACAGTATCTATAGTCTTGTGCGTTACAAAACGACTTTCCTTTGTATGTAGCGCTTATTGATTCCAAACCGCATCACGTAAATTAAGACAGAAAAAACAGCTCTAAGCGTCCACTCAATAGGGGGTTATCCATCTTGGAAAAACGCTTGTAAGTCTTAAGGGAACGCGAACTGATACTTTAGGCGAGAGGCATAGTCTAGCTCAGGGAGGCATTATCACCCCCCTCCCCCATCCCCCCCATTTGACAGTCATTAAGCGCTTCGCAGACTTACGAACATGGTAAGACCTAGTGGTCGATGTCGTAAAAACGAAAGCAATGAAATTTTCAATAACGACATCCTCGTTGCCGGAGGGCTGACATCGAAGTCGTACCTTATTTTTGTTATCTGGCTGTGGGGCTACTCATAATTAACGTTCGCCCCCACAATCTCAGAAGGTCTCCATAAAGACAACGATAATCTGTGAAGCCTAAAAATGCGCCCCGCAGAGTTACACAAAGTCGAGGCATTGCTCATCTCAGTTGAGCTTGATCGTCCTTATGTGTCATTCCTTTAAAGTTCAGTGGGACTCTGCCGAACTCCTCAACAGTGCTTGACGTACCTTCTGTCGAGACTATCGTTTACTACTATAATGAATTTATAAAAAAAACGTATAATCTCGGGCGTCTTCCGCTGACAGTGGAATATGTGGCGAATAAACGCTTATTTGCAGTGCCTACTTTGACTCTTTCTAATTGCGGATCTCCATATGCATATAGAGTGCGGCGGAAATCTCTTGATAGTTTAAGAATCTGTCATTTACATATATATTTTTCGATGCAATACGACGTATTATTTATACGCTATATCTCTAAGCCGCCTTGGCTTGTTGCATGATCAGGTAATATACAGCCGGTTTTGGTTAAAAAACATCTTGATACTGTTTTGCCTATTGTGCTATACGTTATTTTTTATAGTCAAAAATACGAAAGAATATCAATCAGCCTTTCTGTTTGAAATCACTGATCCTCTGTTAAAAGTGTATGAATAAGTCCCATGCCGACGAATTTTTGTCCTCATGGGGGTTCTCTAAGTAGTGGTTTCGTCGTAGCTGAATGAATGACGCGATACACATCCGATTTCTCAGTGAAGTTATGTACGTAGGTTAAAAGTACATTCTTTAGTTTAACCTTAGTGTTTCTAAATTTGGAAATACGTTGAGATGTCGGCACCATTGCTTCTCATCATCCACGTGAACCCATTATTAACATATTGTTCATCGAAAAACAACAGATGTTTACTTTTGCTGAAATCTTATGTGTTTCAGTTATAGAGACTTACCTGTAAAACAGGATTATCTGCTGGATAGTTTGAGGAGCCGGGTTGGGGCGGCATCAGGCCGGGGCCCGTGGAGGCCCTGGAAGAACCCGTGCCGCCCATTGTGCCACTGGTGGACAGCGCCGAGTTGCCACTAGAACTATTATTGCTACCACTAGCGTCGAGTTGTTTGGCGCTGGCGCTGATGACGGTCTGCTGGAGGCTAGAAGGACCCACCTTTTTCATAGCCGCATCCTTAACCCGGGAAAACACCGATAGTCCCCCGCTTTTTGTCGCGTTTCCATTGCCACTAGTGCCAGTATTGGCGCTCGTGTGGCCAGGCCCGGCAGGATAGCTAGACACTGATTCCCCCCTATCGCGTGGCTCAATCACAATCTCCGTGGGGCCATCGTGGACGCCGGGCGGTGTTGACTCGCGCTCATCTTCGGGAACAGGCGACATCAGCTCCGCGGTATCGCCGAGGCTGTTCTTTCGTTTACCGCCCGCCCCACTTCCATTTTTCTTTTTTCCACCTGAGGACTTATGGCCACCGGCAGTAACATTGGCTGTTTTGCCGCTGGCCTTAACCTGTTTGTCCTTCTTACCGTTGGACCCCGCACGTTTCACTGTTCCGTTAGCCTCTTTAGAGCCTTTTTTTGAGGTTGTGCCTGTTTTGATGAGTGGTGAACGATCATCTGTAGGAGACATACTGTTAGTACTACTGGCCTCACTGGGGGATTCGCTGTTCACGATGTACGCTTGCCTGCTACTTGAGGAGACTCCGCCGTTGACAACCGAGTCGGTCGAACCGGCATCGTGGTTTCGATGCTGTCCTTCGTGATACTGTTGGCCACGTACACGATGGTGTTGCCCTCCGCCGTGCTGGTGACCCTTGGTCGAGTTACTGCTTCCGCTGTTCGTCGAAAGTGAATGCGATGCGCCCACCGCTCCGCCACTAGCGGCTATCGGATGGCGCTGTCGTACAATAACGTCATCGTCAAAGGAGACAATGACGTCTCGCTCCCCGCTCCGATGATACCTGTGACGAGGATGCTGCTGCTGTGAATGGTGATCGTGGTGCTGTTTCGCCACTTGGATCTCAAGCTGCTGCAGCAGCCGGATTGGATCAGTGATGGCGTCCTCGTCGGCTAAAGGCCACGGCTCGCTGTGACCTGCCGGGCCGCTGCTGCCCGACGAAGAGCGGCCTTCTTCGGAGCGCCCAAACAGATCGTCCATGACCACCACCGTAACAGGCCCCAACCGATCTCACAAATCTATAGATACAAACCGAACGCGAGACCCCGTCCCTAGTTGCCTAGGCTAACTTCCCCTCGTCTCGCGTTGGACCAAGGTGGGGACGAAACGACTAAATATTTCACCAGCAGCAGTGGCTGAAGCAAGAACTGCCTGTGCGCGCACACCTTTTAGTGGTACTCACGGCAGCGTCGAATGTCGTTCGTTCCCCTCAAAATCCCCGATCTCCTGATATATTATGTATGCCGCTCGATATACGCAGCAGGATGCCCTCTGCTGTCTCCGATAAAGACTATGAACTGCGTTCACTCCATACGGCAACGCCTTCGTGCTCACAACGGTAAGTGACGGCCGTATTGTCGCCCGCGGCGACCGACCTCACCACTGTGATATTTCTGTTCCGTCATTTGTAGTACTGTCCGGCGTATCTAAGGGATTGTGTGGAGCTCCAATATGCTAAAGAAAGATCACCGACAGCTTTTTCTATCAGGCGTCTAACGCCCTCAGTTGGTACTTAGGCGATACGAACATAGGCGATCCTCAGAGCTTTAGATACAATCAAGGCCAAGTGTTTTGCAACTCATAAAGGGGCAGGTGACTTTGGGGAGCTTGGTTGCAAGTTTTTAAAAATGCAACGCAGCAACTACGGAACGGCTGACAAAGATCGTCGACATGCCTGAGGTAACGCGTGCGATGAAACCAGGGAATCCACGGTTCAGTTATAAATATTCAGCTCACTGTAAAATCACATTTCGCAAAGTACTCGACCCCTGTATACGCGTCACTGCATTGCCATTAGACCTTGGAATAGACAAGCGATTCACAGGCGCTTGAACATGCTTTCAGTGATTGCATTCACTGTACACGTATTTTGATGCTTTGTTGTACCTTGAATTGGGCTAGCAGCTCCCAGAGGGGTCCCAAGAGTTATTCGTTCGATAAAACGCGTACATCCTTCGTTCTTCACAGCGAATTCTGGCGAGCTGGCCTTACGGAAAATTGACTTTTCTGTAATAATAAATTAGAAGGTGGCGACAACTTGTTGCCGGAAGAGTGTTCTATCGCTGACATTTCAAAAGCTCTTTCTGTTATTCTCACTGAAGGAATAGGGTCGACTCTAAGTTGTCCTGCAGAGTTCAATTGTTTTCCTGGTAAGCGTCCGCTGTGATAGATGGGTACTAGCCTCTCATAGTAGCCGTCAAATATTGGGGTAAGATGTTTTCTGGGAAAAATGTTGGGAATGAGATTTGCCGTTAGATGCGGAGTACTTGGAAGGAGCACTAGTTCGTGCTGTGGTCGGATCCTCGCGGTTCGTTACGATCGTCTTTCTTGTTGCTTCACAGTTATTTTACCCAACAACGACGAGATCATAATAATATGGGGTCCAGGTGATGACAATGAGGTGTTACCCTTTTTGCAAGCATAACAATCATGGCATCGTTGAATTCTAAGACTTCGAACCGTGGATATTAAGTTGCTATTGATGCAGGGTGTGATGAAGGCCCTATATTAGAGAAGCGCTATGCACGCTCAACACGATTTACAGAGTTACTGCTACTAGTACCCTTTCTCATTCTTATCGAGCGCTTTATTACTGTGCTACGCTGATAGGAGCTGATCCACTTACTAGTTCCAACCAGCTACCACAAACTTTGCTAACGAGTAGCACCTCAGAACACGTCGAATAGCCAATTGTGATAACGGTAGGAGTAACATTGACACTTCACCAAATTTCGTGAGGCGCGTATTATTTTCTATGAATTTACGAACAGTCGACGAGAAGTTAGGTCGGGATGGTATAGACCTAAAAATTGAAATTGAGGGAGCGAGTCTGACGGATGAGCTCGGTGACCCCTAGGTTCTCTGCCTAGATTTTTGATACGCTACATAGAACTTCAGCATTTTGGGCTTGAAAAGGGGTCTTATAGTTGTTCCACTATTCTGATCACGTCGTAAGTTCCTAATCACCGAACAACTCATTCGTTGGTGATAACGTTTGTCTTGTACCACAGTCGCATTCAGAGAGCCGTTGGTCCTTTCGGCTTAAAGTGCCCTCATGTCTGGCTATGATTCTAGCCTATTGTCATACATATGGACTTTATATATATATGAGATTATTCAATCGTGTGTTACTTTTTGCACGCGGGTCAGTGCAGGACAATGCTAATTTTGATGATATTGAGTGTTGTCCATTTTGTTCCATTGCTTTTAGAAGGGTTACGAGGTCTTAGTTCCAGTATATTTTGATGACTGGGCCTTGTGGGTACGATCCCTGCGTAAGTCTTGGATGCTTAGCAGTGCCATGGATAAAGTCAAGATTTTCGGTTATTGAATTCGGGGTGTAATTTTTCAGAGGATATTGTTGATGTGTTGATAAAGATCTGGGAATTGATTAGGACTGGATAGGTATTCTATCGGCCATTGGCCGCGGGTGGGTTCCGCGTTGGCGTTTTCCTGCTTCGGTCTGATTAAACACGCGTGGTTAGTATGCCATGTCTTGCTTGCGTCAGCATAGGTCTGTAAGTGTCTCTCAATACCTACGATTTCTCTCGTTGTTCGTGAGGAGTGACGATTAGTTAACTGTCGGCAATCCACATACTCAAACTTCTTTGGTAAAGAATCGATAAATTAGTTAGTGTTGGTGGGTGCACACACGTACGTTACTGATTTTGGGCAGGTCACACCCTGCATGTACGAGCTTTATGTTAGATTTTACTACGAAACTTGGACGAGGCAGGAAGTTCTTCAGCTGTCTAATTGCATCCGATACATGTAGTGGTCCGTTAGCGATTCCGCTTGTCTGTAGGAGCGCACAATCCTGTCCAAAGGAGGCGAATGAAGCACTCTCAAAAGTTATAGTTCACTTTCGTAGGATTATAATACAACCCGTTTCTTCTTCAGTACTCGTACCACACAGCACTAAGCTTCACCTCTCTAGTTCGTCGAAACATTTACTTTCAACCGCAAACATATAATCACCTTCTAGGCGTTCACTGACCCCTATAATAGACGTTGCAAATAGTGCTCTCGACAAATTGTAGGAATAGGAAGCCTGACCGACCGAGCAGAGCGCAAGAGGATTTTTTCCTCAATAACCGAGAGCGAATGAGAAATAGAATAGTCGTTGCCTCGTCAATAGTCGATCTATTTGATTATGAATAATTTTTTTTTGGCATGATGGAATAGTTTGTTTTTTTTTTTTTATAAGGTGTGGTAAATGTAGAGGTGACGTGTGTTAGTGGGATTTTTAGTAAGCTCCTTTTTCCCGTATCGTTGATTAATGAAGTTATTTGTCGCTCTTACATCGTAATATTGGAAGATAAGCAAGAATATTGATGGGACGTTCGAATAGTTAACTTATATTTTACGCGTCGGCCAAATAATATTGTTATTTTGCCTTTTAGTCAGCTTTGCTTCTCTACAAGCTAACCGATGTTGACAGCGGGCTGAAGGTGCCTGAAATTGCATAACGACAACAAAAACGAGATATCGAAAACGTACTTTAGTTAATGGAACAAACAGCCTAAATATTGCTATTCTGATAACTACTTGCTATGGTTCTTTATCCTGAGTTAATTGCTATCTACGTATGGTATTTGCTTGTTATCATCGAAGAGTGCAGAGCGAGAATCTATAGTCCTTCTCTTGAAAACATGTTGACCGGCTCTTCAGACTGGAGTTGACGATGGCTCAGCGCACGAATTTACTCAACGAGTTTCTTTTTCCCCTTTGCGATATCCACAGTCCCAAGCCGTACTGTATATAAAGGGTGAGAATCTACATCCGTGTCGACGGTCTGGCATTGTTGCGCTTGCCAAGGGGTGTCCGAACGATAACAACGCGTTTCCAACCACCCCCAGAGTAGACTCACACATTAATCACAGTTAGTCCTAAAAACCCTGTTAGTCGTCGGTGTTGTGCCTTTCGCCTTGCTCCCTCGCCTACACGTATCCGCAGTCGACGCTGCTACGGTCGCGTTACGACCTGCGCGAGAACCTTTCAACCTAAATTGGAAACGGAGACGCTAGATAGAATTGCGCTATGGCTCTACCTCTTATCGCTGGGCAAATCCGTCGTACAGCTCAACTACCATTGATCAAAAGTAGCCATCCATCGCATGGTCGGGGCGTGCGTTGGCAGAGTGACACATTATTTTCATTTTCAAAAGCCAGCCTTTCCCGCACATTAGTGATAGGCACGATTATGCACTGTTTTTTTTACCTAGCAACGTTAACACTTACTTAAGCTTTGAGCCGAGGACGGTAATTTTTGGGTGATTTTTTCACACATTTGCCACTGACAATTACGCTTGTGCGTTATATCTATTTTTTGTTCTCAAATACTGCTTCTATCGAAACCAATCGAATTATGCGATAGGAATCAATTCAAGCCGCTAAAAATCTCTGAAGCACACGACGGGGCAAAAAAATTAACTACAGCCACGAACAAATTGTACATAAAGGAAAACGGCAATTGTGCTGAGTGTCAATCCATAACCAAGTTCTAAGGTATATGCGTAAACTACAGGCTTTATTTATATAGATATATCAATGTTGTTTATTATCGCGTTATAGCTTCAATTGTTAAGATTTAATTCTGAATCGCGACTAGTGAGCTAAGCCAGAATTGGCCTGTTTATCATATATGCCATCCATAACGAGTTTTTTGTGTTTGTTTGACACACGAATTAAGTACGAATTCTACAAGACGTTTGACAAAAAGACCAAAACACATGAAACTTAAACGATTCAGCCCTCCGTACAACTATAGCGTCATGAGATATACGTCTTTCGGAAAAAAAAAAACAGAATTGGGACCCAATTCTATAAATTACAGTTGGTGTTGTTGCCATTAGAGTTGAAGTTTGACAAACGGTAGAGCTATCCTCTTACGACACTATAGTGGTAACGTATTTTTAAATCAAAGTGAGGGACACACGAGGTAGTCTAGGCTCGAGTCTGGGTGTCTCGCCCATACTTCATCCCATCTCACCGGCGAATCCCAGCAGGATTCTTGCGCTTCTGTACATAATAATAATAATAATAAAAACCGAGAAGCAACGCAGAAAACGTTGTACATAATATTGCATCAGCTGCGTGCAATGCCTGCAGTTTCAGTATCGCGTTTTACAGTTTTGATGCGTGCATACAGCAGCATGCATGCTTATACCATGTTTCTATAAGCAGATCGTTCTGATTGCATATGGTCCCTAGAGAGATAACGGCCGCGTTGTTATCAACTGCCCAACTCTATTTACTATGTGTAATAGTATGTGAGATAATTATTAGAGGGAGTTGGAAACAGGGGGTAGATTGTCGAAAGTTGTTTTTCAGCAACCGAGCCATCGAGAAAGAGAGATACAGACATAACTAAAAGACGAAGCAAACGATTATGCAGAGATTGAACTTAGACTTATAATAATCATAATTGATGGCTGTTCTATCGACAAAAAAAAGCACAGAAGGCGAGATGAGGTAAAGCCGTGTGTGTGTTGCCTATCTATTTAAGCGTGCGGAAAAACCTCTTTATGATTAACGCATAAAGAAGCAAACACGATTTCACATGTTTCTAGCAGGCAAAGTGAAAACCTTAGAAAATGTTGTCAAATCTCGAAGGGTTAATTGTTCTTCTGCGGTCTCGATGCCGTTTCCTTCGTCCCTCTTCCTTTCCAATTGCGCTGGTTTGAGCCTAATTCTGGGTTCATATTAATACAACTACACGGGATACAGGATAGCAGATTTACCAATTACTTCTCATCGTTTTCTCTAACATCCGCACAAGCTGCTAATACAACCCGAGGCTAAAATAGCAGGGGCGTTCAAATAAAGCTTCAATAAATTCATTCATTGATTCCCGATCAACAGCGAAAATTTGAACGAGTCAAGAATTGATTGTTTATGATGCTTTTGCTTTCCTGGCATCTATGTTGTTGGAGCCCTTTTTACGTTTCGTTTTTTCTACCTGTTCACCGCTCTTTAACTTTTTGCCCTCGGTTTGTCCTCGTTAAGACCGACAAACAGGAGACGACCAAACTGACCCATTTGTTTCCCGCCGGATTAACGCAAATACACAGACACAAATAAGTGTGATTTAGGTAAACCTCACAAAATGTAAGCTAAACATCAGTATTTTTATTGCTTGCAATTGGACGTAGCGAGGACCTGGTTCTATTACCCTTCTCTCTCTATTACCCAGACTATGAATCGTTCACTTACTAACGTTACCTGTCACCGCAAACTACCAAAGAAGTTTTCAGCCTATTGACTCATTAGCGACTCTGTCAGCGAAGACGACCAAAGTATATATAGGTTCTGTTTTTGGTAAGAGATGACACGAAGTATGCATCACAACAGCGCATATTTTTCTTAAATAAAGCATTTAGTTTTCTAGGAAAGAGCTATATAACTTTGAAAATCCTATTAGTTAACTTAGTTCGAAATTAGGTTACTGGGGTGTTACCAGGATATACCACATCCTGTCTACGCTTCTTGTACAAGACACTGTGCGTTCATTGAGGCGTGTCCGTTTTTGAGGAGAGGGGCGGACTGGACGCTCCTCCTATATGAGGGAGGGACGGTAGCTATACTGGGATAAAATTTTTATTTTCCTGATTACATGACGTTCACGTGCTATCGCATTGTCATGTTCGTCGATGGTTTATCCTCAAGAGCTGGTACACATACAAAAATCATCTAAAACGATAAGTTAGCATGAAATATAATTACGATAATTACTTGTACATGTGTACGCATATAATAACGTAAATGAATTTGTTCCATTAAGCGATGTCGCCAGTGGACATTGCAAAGCCCTTTGGGTAAGTAAGAACGATTTATCTGTAACTGAAACAATTGATTTGACGTATTTATTTATCGAGTACCGTAAAACCATTTAATTGAAGCCGTTACGTGTTGGATGTAGAATAAATAATAATAATAAACTGTTCGTTAGCTCGAAGTTTGTCGTCTTCATTGTTGTTATTATTATTATTAACGCTAGAGATATTCAGATCTCGACGTTCACTATTTGCAGAAACCATCTGCGTTCAAATTTCCGTATTGTTTCCTATCGAACTTGGTGTGTAGTTCTCGTCGTGCGTTGTATACGTTCTAACTTGAAGTAGTCTACGTTCTAAGTTGAGGAAGTTTAGAAGAAAAGACACTTCTACTCTATTTCAAATTGCAATTCGTTGCTTCTAATGAAGCTCACTCTGATGCTACTGATTAAACCCTCACGGGCCTCAATCCTGAAGGAGTGTTCAAGGACCTTGACAATCTATATCGAAAGTTGAGCCCTTCTGACGGCCTGTCACTATTCGTCTTTAAGGAAATGGCTGGCGCACTTGCTGAACCATTAACCAAGTTTTTCAAGATACGTATCGTAGCCTCAGACCTTCATGTAAATATTATAAGTACTGTAGACCACATATTCGCTTATCTATGCCCATGTGGAGGCAAGTCCGCATGGGTCGGCGAGAGGCATTCAACTATTGGAGGTTGTCTAACTTAGGACGCGCTGAAAATTATCTCAATGTGCTCCGTAGTGTTCATTTTGATTCTTCCCGTAAATTGGGCAGACTGGATCACGATGTGCTCATTTTAAGAGTGTCTGCTTTCGGAATGGGTCTAGGGACCACAGACTGGCGTAACGACTATTTTACGGACTGCTCATTTGGGACGAAATATTTGGATACATCTTGTTAGCCCTTGCAAAGACTTTTAAACTCTTTTCCGCATATCATACCTTGTTAAGATTTTGAACTTCTTTTTCAAGGTGCTCCTATCAAATATAAACTATACACTAATATGTGTATTTGAGGTCGAAGAGGCGATAAATTCAATTGTATCCATATTTTTACGCTGATTGTATTGTATATATGCGAAAAGCAAATGACCTGCGCATACTTCACAAATTACATAAAGGTATTTCCTTTAGAACTCTTTTAAAAAAAAACTGCGTACCAGTGTGTACTTGGGCATCCCAGAAGTAGCCACTCTTCACACTGTGAACAATTTGTGTTTCTGCCGGGTGGAAATATTGGCTTATAAAAAGCTTCTGGTGTACCATGATATTGTAATCATGTTGTAAACCCTATGAGTAACTGAGACTTTATACTGAATTGTAATTTAAAAAATTGTAAAAATCCCTTTGCAAATCCAATATGCCGCGATCACACAAAAACAAAAATAGATCGATGCCTCTCTAGAAAAGGTTCTCTTCCTTTATTCCTCTCTAAGGGAGCCTGCGCTCCGGTTGGCAAAATGTACTATTATTAGAGGTGTTATGTTATTTTGCACAGTCGGTCAAATAAGTTCAGCTTCAACTTGAATAGGACATTTCGATTCACTGCTCCGTCACTATTATTACGTTTTTCTTTCGAACTTATTCTTCTTATTCGTTAATCTCTCAGTTAGGTAAGCTTCCCTTCATCTACAGATTGTGTGACAAAGATACTCAAGATGATATCAGCTATTGCTCTCTCGGTCGAGGAGCCATCGGGGATATAATGCGTTTTTAAATTCTCATAACAGTTCGGGCGCCTAAAGCGCAAATAAACGGTTCCGTTCGGTCGACATTCGCTTGTCTTGTCTAGCTCTACTGATCTATGGAATTTCGTTGTGAATCAGAGACATGAAATCTTGACTCTCAAACCTGATTTGGTCGACTAACAAGTACGATCTGAAAGCTGCTCGTGACGAGGTCCTTCCGCCCAGATCAGCCACACGTCCTACTAGACGTTCGAGTTCAGCAGTTCAAGTAAAACGTATAGTGTCAGCTGGCCACCCTCGTTTTTTGGCTTCGAATGTTGCTAGCACTAGTTATCCACGACGTAGACGATATTCCTTTTTCCACCTAGGGCTGAAGAAAGCTGCTAGCCATCACGAGCTTCAGAAAACAAGCCATATTGTAGCAGGCGTATCCCATCCTACTTGATTTGTTGAATTGCACTTAACGAATTCTACCTTTGATCTCCGCAAACTTACTGAGGTAAACTGAAGGCTTTCTTTGTCGTTTGCTATATGGGACCGCAGTATAACCTATACTTGCCATTCTGCCTCGTTATAAAAGAGAGTATGCCCTTTGAGAACGTATCACCCTGAAGCCCAACGAAACTGTCCGGGTCGACAATTTCGTCAGTCGATTCCTTTCAGTTATATGATGGCTACCCGAAATGCCTCGGCGTCAAAAGACAACAACATGACGCAATGAATTGTTTGTGCATAAAGGCTCACAACCAGTTCCAGCGAGTCAGACTCTATTGGCCAGGATGGTTTGCTGAATGATATGAAACTGCCGTACTTTGTGAAACCGGGTTCAGTAAATTTATGGACACGACGTGTAATTTGATCAAAGAAAATGCCCAATAGGTATATGTAATTCGGGCTTATGGCGTCCTATTTCCTTACTGGGTTCATTCCGGTGACCCGTTTGTCGATGCATTCTATAAGCTAACGCATATCATCGAGCTAGATAAAGATCACGACAGACAGATATTGGTTAGCGTAGGAGGACAAACGGAGAAAATGCTTTTCGCTCGAGAATGAACCCCCCCCCCCCCAGATGACTCACTCAAAGTGCGCTCCAACATTTAAATTACTTTCATAGTTCCAGCAGTGAGTTCAGGACGACACGGGAGAAGAATCCTGGGACATACTGACCAATAAAGAGCCATAAAAATATAGATAAGCGGAGTTCACATCGTAGCGAGGTTAACGAGCAGTTTTCATAAAAAGTTTTGACTGTACGGATACCCATCTATAAACGCAAATGTAGTGGATATCGTAATCTTTGATTTTCATTTAGTCTGCCTATTCGCAGTCTTCTGTATTTTCATATTGTATCTTATATGGAGAAAGTTGACAAGCCATTCTGTATATTGCGCCACTGCGATAATTTTATTTATTTTTTAAGTTAACATTATTTTAATGCGCGATAAGTAAAAGCGGGTTCCGACTGGCGCTAAAGAACTGCTTGCCCATTTGGCGATAATTTCGCTTTCAGTGACATCCTCTAGTGGTTATGAATATACGTATAGGTTTGTATTAGAATGATGTCAAAGAGTCTATGAGCAACGAGCCTAGACAAAAGAGATTTGTTAAGCTATTGATGAATCAGATGCGTCAGTAGTAAAAAAGCGTTTGTTCAAGGTGAACAAGAATCGTGTAAATCAGTGGAAACATTAGTCTTATTAAGTAAAAGCACATGTACAAGGTAATCAAGGCCGTAATTGTCAGATGTTGAAATATTTCGGAAGCGAGGTCTTCGCTGAAAATATGCTGCCAGCGCACAGCCAGAGGGACCGATTCACCGATTAAGGGTATAACGATACTTGTATACCTTCTTGACACACATGCGCGGTAGTGATTGATCTCTTTATCTGAAATGATATAATATCTTAAGAAATTCTGAGGACTAACGCATTAGATCCTTGGTAAAAAAAAATTGTTACAAGACGCCATTTTGTAAGAAAGTAAAGGAATTAGTCTAAATGACTTTTCACATCTGGGTCACAAATTCTCTCTCTCTCTCTCGCTCTCCCCTCTCTCCCTCTATAGCCATAGGGAACTCCCACAAGTTACGGCCTAGCTTAGCGATCTCAACGGTTTTCGAAACGTTGCATCGCCGCTTAACGATACATTGTTTCCCATTTTAACTAGTCTAACATTATTCGGCATAGCGAAACTGAAAACGCTACATTACTAAGCAAATTTATTTCGAATTATTGAATTAGTACACCCCTGCGGTACACGCTTGCTCCCCTTGACGCTAAACTAACTCTTAACGGTACAGGATCGCGATTGGGCAAATTACTGCGGTCAGCTTTGCTGTGCATAAAGAAAGATTTGCGTGAAAATTGCGTCGTAAATTTGGCGCGTATATTGATCTCGAGAAAGGCTTTCGGATAGCCGACGCTTCTACGACTCGTTCCTGTTGGAACGATAGTTGGGCTTGACTTAACACTTATGCACACCGTTAGCATAACCCATTGCTGATGGCCACCGCTTAGTTTTAGCGCGTCGTCTCAGACTACTAGGATTGAAGAACGCACCGGCCTGGAGAAGAGATGCTGTGATGCCAGACTAACCAATTGTTTCAGTAAAGAGCTTAGGTTATCTATGCCTCTGTGTTTCGAGTCCTACGTCCAGTATTGCCGTTAGGCAGATGGAGGTCATCTATGCATAGCAAAAGCAACCATCGCAAATGGCATCATTTGTCCTACGAATCTAGTTGACGTAAAAGGCTCTATGACCTATTCTACATCACACAGAGGACTTTTTACTTTTTGGCCTTTAGGTAGCTTACTTTATGTCTACAGGCTTCGTTCTCTTATTCGCGTCTTCTGATATGCTGTGCGTAAAAACCAGCATCGCATTTTTATGGAAAATAGAAAGATTGCCAAACTGCAATGGCTATGATAGTTGACTTCCATGAACTAATGCTCTGACAACATGACCTCTACGGCGCTTAATGCAAACAGTCACAGTTTTCCTATTGACCACTGTCATTATTCAGTTCAGAAGCGGGAAAAGTCGCTATGTAAGGTGTGTGTGATCTGTTTAGCCGATCCGAATTGTATATACGAGAACTTTCACACTCGACCCAATATCAACAGCTGAGAAGGTAGCTGTAGATTAGCCTCGATGCATTACCCCCTAATTCTGCATTACTGGCCTTCAAAGCACTTTCTCCCCCTTCCTAAAAAAGCCATCTAGCGTTTTCTAAACTTACTTGCACATTTCTCGTATTTTTTGCATAATATACATACGTCAGCATATCCCATTAAGTTTATAGCGCTAAATTCTGCGTACACAGTAAATACAATCTAAGCAGCTTAAAAATAGGACCGTAAGTAGAAAGCTAAGCTATTCATTTGCTTCTCGCATTAGGCGCTTTAGAGGTTAGAACATGTTATTATGCCGTTGCTAAAAGCTATACGGCAATGTATACGGCTATATCCAATTGGCTTTTTTTTTCACTGCCTAAAATTAAATTGACTGTGTTCTATATACATACAAGGCCGCTGAAACGTATCAGGTTAGTCCGACGTATTTGCTTTCAGTCAGCTGGCCTTGTAAAGCAGTTGCGCGATACGAACTTCAGTATATATACATATAACCCTATATATGGAATATATATATATCGGGAAAAGTTAATTGTACGTTTCATGCTTGACGGCAATTTGTAGATTTCGTCATTCATCTATTTATCTCGAGAGGATTCGTATGCTCATTATCTTTCGTGTCAATAGGTAAAAATCCTGGCTGCCTCCGAACGGTTGACCAATGGGCCATGACCATAGCCCATCGCCGTATCGACGGCGACCTGAACAGAACCGACGGATTCGTGTAGGGTATTCATTGCTTATTCATTTATGACAGAAGTGCATAAGGAACGTGGAGGAACATTTACCCATAAACATATGCTGACGTGCCTTTCGACGCTCATTTATTCGTTTCGCCTGATGAACACTTATTGTTCTATATACAAATAACTACATACCATCATATTATGCAATCTGAACATAACGTCGATATCCTGAGAAGTTGGAACGCCACTGCCTGTTCACACATCGTTGTCACGGTACATACACTTCGCTCAATTCGACTGCAGCTCACTTCACTCACATTGTGGAGCAGACAGCATCATCATCATCATCATCATTGAAAGCATCGTCATTATGAGGAAACAATCATCACCATTGTGATAATCATCACCATCATTGTCGTTGTCATTAGGCGAGAAACGTCGGCGAAGCGATGGATGAATGAGGGTTATTAAATGTGGGCGACATAAGGCTATCAGGATGATTTGGTTGCTTCATGTGTACCAAATGTAAAATTTTACATTTTATACATGATGGGATTCTGCAGCCAAAAGGGTTATACCAGACAGCGACGTCGTGGAATCGTCATCGATGCCAGCAGAGACGGAATTGTTTAGGCTTGCGGCAGCATTTCCTGTCATTTCATAGCATTACAGAACAGAATAGAAAAATAGCATTTGTGATTATATCGGTATGTATGGATAGTACGCACGCTCTCACTCACGTTGTTGGTAGCATATCCGTGGCCAGCTTGGGGTATGCTTCGTTGGCCTCAACTATTCCAGTGCTTCACTGTTCGTAGACTACCCGCCAGTCACCGGCGACAGCAGCTGCTTTGACAACGGCGTGGGGGGTCAATGAGGCCATCATTGTGTGTGTTGTAGTCAACTCGCAAACTCCACAATGACTTGAGCCTTCACCCTACCGGGGGCCAGCCGTGAAAGCGGGGTCGACGCCAACATCCATCCCCTCCCCTCTCCGCTACCAGGACCTTATGAAGGTGGGAACGAGGCCGAAACACCGGGAGGTAACTGATGTGTGCGGCGCGCTCTTTAAAACTGTCGGGGACGAAGTACACTCTCTCAATTTTGGCAGGGATGAAGCAGTATTCACTACGAAACAACATAGTACACACACATACACACACTGCACTAATGTGCTCTCTAGTATGTACCTTGTGAGCGAAATGGGTTACATTGCATCTATCTGAGCTGGTTGGTGTTGTCGATTGGAGTTACTCGACAAAGCTGGTACCCAAATAAGCATGCATTGCAGCAGGTCTCACGGGACCAGTGGGCACTCCGCCCTTTCTGGACGTGCCCCATCACCGAACACCGACATCGTAGGAGCACCGGATGGCTCTCGGTTGGGTTAGGTTAGGTTGGGTGTACGCCATGGCAACACGGCAAGTTTAGTGATCGGAGCTGGCCTATGTTGTTCGTCCTGCTACGGCGGTTCGTTACGGAGATGCAGACGTCAACACAACTGACCAGTGCTGCATTCAGTCGGTTCTGCAACGGCTCTGAGTTTCGTTTTGAATTGTGCAAGTCCTATGATGTGTATGCTAAACACGAGACTTATCTAAGCAAGACGAGACAAGCGACAAGACTTTTATATCCGATTGTTCTTCTACCCCCTGTAATACACTATATATGGCCAGACAAGAATGCGACGTTGCCAGTTGCTACAATCGACGCCTACAACGCTGTTGAGCGAACTCTCGACGATAAAAATAAGATTAAGCAGTATTAATGTAAAGGAGGCAGCGACACGCGTTCAACAACTCGATAGGCATCCATAATAGGTTCCACTTATTTTTCCATCTATTTAATTCCATTAATATACACTTTCCTATACTAATCTGCGTGTTAACTATCGACTAGCTGGTATTAAATATTAGTACGTAGAATACGTTACGACAGTGATCGGATATAAGTTCTATCCGGATACATGAATAGTTAGAAGCGACTGGCCCGTAAAAAATTAAAGCAAGTTCGTGAAGGATATTTGCTTCGTGACTTATATTAACGATTCAACACGACGGGCACCTTTAGCGAGCTTAATCGTGGCCCGATCTGCATGTATAAATACCAGATCTTGACTTTGGTCTCCTGCTAATGAACCTTTTGGTACACTTTTCCCTATGCGCTTAGATTGGATCAGTGTGAACGCAGCCAAGTTCCGTTCCTATAATAAATTTACCTTACTGAAGTGAGGCTTACACACTAGAATTTTACGTTTTTCTAAGGCGTAAGTTTACGGCGTAAGCAGCGAAACTGGCCATCACCTCCCAGTGGAAGCTTTAGAACTGGCAATAATGAAAGGTAGCGCAAATTGTTGCCTATTTTTGGTATGTTTACGGTCCCACCTTATGTAATATAGCCAAAATATGAATACGTGCTACGTGCCTTTGAGGCCAAGTATCTTGACCATAAACCTCATTCTTAAAATAGCAGTTAATCATATTAGCAGTAACTTGTTGATGCTCGCTTTCACAACTCAGTCAGACAGAGCGAGCACTGAGCCCATGCCATTGTGTGGCGTTTTGTACTAATCCTTGCGATTTGGGCCTGACCCTATTCGCTACCAATTGTGCAATTCTCTATGCAAAATAGGAAATTGAGTAGCATTTAGTACTGAGTGCTGTTACCAGCGAAACAAAGGATAGGCCTCATGTAAGTTGGGAATACGTTGACCGTCGTTAGGTGTTTCCTCATCCTAAATATAAATGTATAACATCGTTTTGATGTATTTTTCCTATTTGCTATAGGAACGATTGTCGTTAACACTATTAAAATCCACTCCACATTAAATCCACAGTTTTAGTTAACCGCGTTAAACTACTGAACAAAGGCTGCCTTTTCGTTTATGTTATTAGTGAATGTTTTGGCCGGAACAAAACATGTCCATACAATTGCACTGGCGCATCTAAAAAAAAAGGCAAGTTCACAATTTGCTTGAGTAAAGCCATTGGGCTTGCCCAGCATCGGCTGATAATATCCAATATCGGTACCATTTGAGCGATTGCCAGCCAACATCAGCAAACAGTAAATGAAAATGTTGAATCCAATGGACGGTACCAACGAAGAACCATCTTCACACTGGAGCGTCACTCGTCGATGGCTGTTCGGGTCGGAAGACAAATAATGAGGTACAATTATTATTGTTTCATATGGGCATCGAAGATCCCCCCCCCCCCGGCTAACATAACAGCGGACCGTTACGTGGAAGATATCGCTCTTCGAAACGTTATGTTCGGAAACGTTATGTAGATTAAATGCATCTGAGTAAATATTAAGCAAAGCGGTTGCTCATTGCACGATAGAGGAGCTCATTGTGATTGACAATATTAGTTAGCGTAAATTAGCTTCTCTTGGTATCCTTTTGGAACAGACGGCATGATCAAGCTCAAAATTGTCAAAACTGTGACAAAGAGCGTCAATAGGCCCATCAAGAAATACAAGAGGTCGAGGCCTTTACAAAACGAAGTGCTACTGAGACAAGAGGTACACTCCTCGTTTCTCTTGTGCATCTGTGCATTTGACCAAATGCGTGTGTACTGCGACCGACAACGTGTGAAACGAGCCGCCATGTTTTTAAGAACATACAGATTCGTATCTGAAATAGAAACTCGTTTTCAAAAATGGTAAAATTTACTGAGGTCCAAAAACGTGCAAATAATAAATTACTGGCAAAAAAATACAAAGGCAATCATTTAATTTAAAGGAACACTTAAAGTTATCGCTGAACAGCAGAGAACAGGTGACAACTGGCAAACTTAGCGGCTTGTTATTATCGACGTTAATGAAGAAACTTTAAAAGCTTTGAAAAACGATGGCTCTATTCGCTTCATCCATTTAGAATAGTGCAGATCATCTATTGTCGTGGTGCAACGGTTTTGCCGTTACGGCATATTTAAAGCATCAATAATTGTACCTGAGATTCGCGAACGACTCTATATATTCGAGTATAGCTGAACTTGCAATAGAAAAACTTAAATGCTCAGAAATATATTATAATTTTTCCAGAAAGTGCTATAACGCTGCGTGATGCTGGAGCGAATAATTGTAAAACGTCAATAATTATAAATAGTTAATAAAGTATACATATACATGAGAGCAGTGTAAGCTAAAGGTGCCTATTTCATTTATTGATCTGACGTCAATGAAAGCCTCAAGCGACACCATTCAAACTATAATCATCAGTAAATATCACTGAAACATATTATGTGATACATATGAGTCCAAGGAAAGGCGTGTGTCTTCATGATCACGTAATCGTATTGTGGAAACACTTATAGTGCGTTACTTATTCCCAGGACGTTTGGCGAAATAAGCATGACAGGCTTCAGGCTGACCTTTCTCCCAGCGACATCCAGTCTAGAGTGCAAGTGGATCCCGCTTCAGAGGCTTTTCAACAGTTTCGATCGGATCTTTGGCCAGTCAGCTTTAATTAGAACTACAGCCAATTCTAAAACCGTAGCAGGTCGGTGATTAACTAGACTATCAACTACAACCGACTTACCCGTTACACCCTCTTCAACTAGGCCAAATTAACTTGTATTCGATTAGAACACAAGCACTTCTAGTTGGTCCTTCATGTTCAATTTCCCTTTCACCTTTGCACTGTTTGCTTTTTTCTATATACCGTTTGAAGGCGCTGTTTGCCATCGGGACTTCAATGTGCGGTAGAGGAAGTTTCACGTTGAGTTCAGTCTCTACAGAAAATGGTTCTGGGTGTGACAAGAATGCATTTCTGACACCTACTTTAGGCGGCCTATTGTCAAAAACCTAACGAAGCAATACAGCATATTTGTGATGAGAAGACTACTCGAACGTGGTTGGTAAAATTCAATAATGGTATTTTGAAAGATTACAGATGCTTCCAGTCTCGCGATCATGTGGGATCCTTATCGACTTGTAGTTAACTGGCCCAAAAAGTAAGCTGTGACCGCCATCAGATTAAGGCTATCCGTTTTGAACGCATACCAGAACCTGGGAGTCTAAGTGGGTCTGCAACTAGAAAAAGTTCCCTCGAAAATACGGCCTCGCATTTCCTCCAAGATCTTACCTGGTACGGAACGATGTGTTTCCACAATGACGAGTTTCTACACAAAATTACTATAGGTAACGGGGTATACCTTCATATTGATATGAAGGTGTCAAGGAGGGTGACTATCGGAGATAACTAGGCCCCGAATTAAGCCGAACCTTGTGAAATATTATGATCTGCGTTTGATGAGGCTGAAAACATGAAAAGCTTCAGACCCGCTAGACCTGGACGATGGCGGCCGATAAATAATCTATCTAACAGAAGGGACCCGTTAGGCGAAGCGGAAGTCATCATCTGGCAAGATGATATTAAACCGCACATAGTAAAAAGTAGCTGGGCACATAGTAAAAAACTGTGAAACTGTTAAGATTTTGCGTGAAAGGTTTTTTTTTACATGCATCGTGTTCTCCCGTATCCCTTTTGGTACGCCATGTGTTTCCGACTGTTAATAATTTAAATTAGCAAACGTACATGCTTTTAGAAGATTCTTCATGAGAAGATTGTTTAGGTCTTAAGATGGTGATGAAATTGCCTTTAGGTACTCCATTGGCTCTTGTATCCCAAGCTTTAACAGTACATAAATTACTAACTAACTGGTAACACATAAAGATCACATATAGATACATTGAAAATATCGCTACTGTGTTAGTCAAGAAAAGATATTATTTCGCTTCTCGATAGTATTTTCAATACTTCCTAAATGTTTATTCAAAAAGTGATTACGGTGTTTTCGCACATTTCTCGCAAAGCTTTGGGGACGATACTTAGTCCTTCTCAGGCTTGCATGAAGTCCTTAAGCAAGATGTAGATTCAGTCTGAGAGTATAGTGCTAGTGTTTTGTATTAATACAACAGTCAATGCAACTTATTGTGTTATAATTTGCATCTTCGTTGTTGTCCTTTCTTTAAAAATTTACAAATGGAACAGTGACGAAAGTTGCGATCACTTTGGTCAGTGCAAAAATGCTTCGTACTTATAATTAAATACATCTAAAGGAAGGATTGTTTCCCCTATTTCATATATTTCATTATCAATATTTTTGTAATTAAAAAAAATGTAATAATTTAAATATTTGTTTGCTTTGTTGGGCTCATTAAGAACACCCGTAGCCTTCGCTCACTATCGTTCATCCATTTGCCATTCGGCACTTCTTCTAACGATCGTTCATAACCAATAAAAGAAGTAAGTTTGAAATAATATTTATAGTAAAATCCAAAGTATCGGATGGATAATCATGGAAAAAAATACGTTTTTCTGCTGTTGCGGTCACCAATTACTTCAGTCGTATTCGTTTGTTGTTTTTAGCAGCCTTTCGACGTAGTATTTATTTATTTACGAAAATAATGTTTATTTCGTAAATTTTTAATCTAATCGGAATCGAATTCTCTGACTGTAAGCTCTGTAACTGTGGAGTTCGACTAACGCGTTCCAATTAAACGGATTTTAGAGTTTGTGTAACATTGTGCACCTCATAGAAAATAAGTTCTCCAGCTGGGCTTTTCGATCTCTTATGGCCGGTTCAAGAGTTTGTCGAGCAATAAAAATGAATGTGTCTCAGGAACACATTTTCGTCACATAAACAATATGATAATGTGTTGCGTACCCTCGAATTAAAACTGATGAAATTAAAGAGAGCGTCATTATCAAAATTTAGTTTTCCTTTACGAAGTCCTCGATACATATATAATAACAAACGCACATATGTTCCAGCTTAAAATCTAACCGAGATCTTGAAAGAAGTAACATCAAAAAGAAAATTGCGTTCAAGCTTGACTACCTATAGTTGTAACCACTTGACACTAACTAGTTCAACCAACCTGAATTCTATAATTACCAATCGTGCAAATTATATCTAGTTACTGTGGCTCAACACAAGTACTCGATTTAGGTAATCCAAATTTCTCATTCATCATAAGACAGGCAATACTGAAAAGAGTGTTCGATGTCGACCTGAAAGGTGGATTCAGGATTCAGATGCCAGGTTCCTCAGGCTGGCAGATTGAAAGACATTTGCCTCCCCAGTTTTCTTTGCTATCAACGTCGCCCTGCTGCTGCTGCCGCCACCGCCGCCGCTGCTGCTGCCGCCACGGCCGCCGCTGCTGCTGCCGCCACCGCCGCCGCTGCTGCTGCCGCCACCGCCGCCGTCGCCGTCTAACGCCCAATCGCCCGACTACTCTCGTCAACTTTCAGGCATACTGAGAACTGCAATTACTGGAAACATGTTCACTACTGCGTTCTTCCGTCAAAGGGCTAAGACAACTCGAGCTAGCGGAGTCGCCTGTCGAGAGTGAAATAAAATCAGTGCAGGAGGAATGAGTGCGTCACTACGTAATTGTCTGTGAGTGAAAACATTGTTTGTACTTATTGCTATGCTTTTCGCAACTTGTGTGTCAAGCTGGCCCTCCGCTTTGTCAAAGACAAGCTCTGCTTGAAAGCGCCCACTTAACGTCAGGCACGCTGCGTTCTTGACCCTGTGAAGTGTATCCTCGGTATTTACGAGCAACTTACGTTAGTAGCTTTTCCGTATTTATCTATCTTATTTATTTAGACAGCTGTCAAATGAAAAAGACCGAATCATATTTTTCATTATTACTTGTTATCGGATTATCGCCTTTAGTATTAGATTACTCAAATAGTATACGATATTTTTGTTAGCAAAGATTGTATTTAAAAATGCTTGAAATTATAAATGGGTGAATATCATAAGCGCCATACTTTGCACGTTACGTCATATTAGCATACGAATCCTCTGTAAATATTCTACATATTACCACAATATCTATAAAAAAAAAAAAAAAAACATTATTTTCCTTTTTTTATGTACCCATATAGTTTTATTACAGATGTCAGCAAATCGACTCGGTATCATCGTTGGTCACCTAAAAGGTACCAGCACGCTTCAGGTGTTCGAGGATGAAGGCGTCCTCGATGCCGCTGGTTCGGGCGAAACAGCGCCTGGTATGTACATATAAACAATTTTATTTGTGATTTAAGCAACGACATTTGATGTTCTGAGTCTCGGAACAATGACTGGATTGCTATCATAGAGTAAACGTGGGGATCGACATGTCACGATTCACATCTTAGTAATCCCGTGGCATAGTATACAAATTTCGAATTCGGAAATACGACCAGATTAAAAGCACAATAATAATAGTGATGCAATAGTTTTTTTTATTTCGTCGTTCGGCACACAACAATATGCAGGAGTAGCTGCCATAGGCGAAACAAGGGGCTTTCACAGAAGGCAGAACTTTTAAATGTTATATTATATATAATAATAAATAGTTGCGTATAGATATTTTTTTCTTGCGTGATACAAGCAGATCAACAAGCTGGTCGCCGTACGCGTTTTTTCCGTAATCTAAGTTTACAACGTCATAAGGTGATTAGCTGAACTAAATGTAGAATTTGTTATGTTGATAGACATGTTGTCGATTGTTTTTCCGAGCGGATATGGAGAAAACGGGACATCGTGACTCTATTAGATAGTCTCTAATCGGTCTGGTTTTTATCGACCTAAATTGAATTGGCGGCGTGGACGGTGTGTACTAGCAGGAAAAGGTGTAATGTATTACTCAAATTTATAAATAGAGCCAACGTGTGGTTTTGAGTATTTGACTTGATTCCGTCTCCAATCAGATAATGTCTATAGAGTTAATTGCATAGTAAAAAAACAACAAAAAAAAACTGTGCGGCCTTTAATACAATATCTGTAGAGACCAAGTATCGCTTTACGCTCGACAAAAACAACGGTCTCTTATCAAGAGCGCAGAGAACACAGTATGAGGCAAATGGTTTCATCATTGTTAAAGGAATAATTTCGAATGAAGAGTTGGACCATTACGCGAAAAGGTGAGTTGGATTACTTGTATAAACTTTTTTTTATTTTAATTGACGAAACGTAAACCGTGCCGGTATAAGTCTTATGAGAAGATACAATTATGTCCACGAGATCTTGGATAATGTCGATGCCACACTTGTCGAATAGGGAATTAGGCTTTCTGTGACGTTTTACTATCATATGCAGTGTCTCCGAATAACAATGATTATAATTATTTCAGATTTGACGACATCGTCCATCAACGAGTTCATGTACCCGGCCTCGCCAAAGTGAAAGATGTGTCTGTTAAAGATCAAGAGTCGAGCATGTTTGTCGTCAATAAGCTTCAGGCACGTTACCGCACACCTCTATATAATTTTTTTTTGCTTGTAAATTTTAGGTTCCATGAGCTTATCTCGAAAATGGGCTTTCGACACTTTTTTTGTTTCAACATAGATGCCTCGCTGCGGATAATCCGACCTGTGTTATATGGTGCAAGTGTTACTACTCTACTCATTTTGATATGACAAGTCTCTTAAAAGAAAAGAAAGCCACGTCAAGTTTCCCTTGACCCAGTATGCTAATAGCTCTCCTGAGAAAGAGAAACATTAATGGCGCAAGGTTTTAGGCACATGACAAATTGATACTTTACAAAATAGGCTGGCATACGTGTCGCTCCTGCAAGGAGACAAATCTATAACAACTAGCTTATTTGATCGTGGTTGAGTGTGGGGATGTAGACGTAAACACGCGCACTGCCCGTTATATATAGTTGGCGGAAGAATCAGCTCCAGGCGAGCTGAGAGGGCGACATAGGAATCTTCCCATGAAAAGACAAAGATGAGCGATACCAGTAAACTCTCATCATCGTTCGGCCGTTACGTAGCGAGAAAATAGTTGCTTCACGGAGGTCAAATTGATAACAAGTGAGTTAATTCGGAGGTGGCTCCACCGTTGTGCTGATTCATGGCTGACAATATCCACGAATCGCTTCGGCAATGTAAAACAACACGAGATTTAATAAAATAGACGTCCTGTTGGACAACAGAACAGCACCAGTATAAATCTTCCCAATGAAAAATAAGTATAAACTGGGTAATTTAGGCAGCTTAGTCGTGGATTCATGCATGGTTAATTTGATACGTTCTATGATGTGATGATGTGTTTTACTAAAACTGAGGAATAATCAGATGTTAAAGTGTTAAAAGGAACTAAGACCTGGCGTCACAGGGCACGGAGGAGAAGTTTTCAACTTATTCTAGGATGATAATGCAGCAGTTAGAGAACGCCACACACGCTACGGTGGCAGAGAACCATGCCTCGTACCGTGAGTGTTCGTAAACAGGATTCACATTATGACCATTTTAAAAAAAAATGATGCTACTTGCCATTTGTGTTTAAACGCTGAAATAATTCGAAAATTATTGCGCGCGAAAAACGCGCTTGAATTTGGCGGCATCTTTGTCCTAAACCTGATACCAGTAGGAATATCATGGAACATTTTTTTCAAATAATAGCAAACATTTTCCATATGGCGAACAGTAGTGAAATTATGGAGCAACGTAATTTCAAGCGCCGATTGCGGTTGAAATCGAAAATGTAGATCCGACTTCAGTCTAAAATGCCTGATGTACCTCTGTACAGTTATCAGTAAACTTCACCTGTTAAAGGTGCTGCTGCTGCCCTGCTAGTATTAAATACACCGCAATTTTTGTGCTTTATATCTGTTTGTCCTATCTCACAAATCAGGTTTACTATCATCATAATATAATACGGTTGTAATAGAAACGATGCGCTTCGATCGTTCGCTCAAATTCATGGACAGGCAACTTGAGATGTGAAAATTTAATCTCTATTGGTCCGGCCGACGGTTAGATAGTATATTTGTATAATTTGAACTTCCTTATCCGTGTCTTATTTATAGTAATAGGTAATCCTAATGAGTTCTCGTTGCGTGTTTCTGCCGCCGCTCGACACATAGTGACTAGAAGAACTCGAATTTTTTTGATGGTGAGCATGAAAAACGCCGATACAAAACGTTGCAATTTCCGTGTCTCGTCACGTTGCACACAGAGAATACTAAACATCGGACAAATCCTGACTCGATAATCGGATTTCTCTGTTTAGTTAAAGTGGTTAATTAAAGCAGGGCTATAATTGTGTCGGTGATAAATGGAAGCGCTCGGCTGTTTGAAAGTTGCGGTAGACTTTACAGCTCGGAATAGAATTTACCTCTGTAGTCGAATATTGATCTTGATTTGAAACTGATTACGAGATTAAAATAGGTTTCACTTGTGTTGAAATAACGCTTTTTTTTTTCTTTTTTTTTCCTCTTCCATTTTCAATTTCCTCTATAGTTTTGGATTCACTGCTAACTAGTGGACAAGCAAGAAAGCCTATAATAAATCGCAATGACTTACTGAGTTATAATATACCGTTAAATGCAGGGAATGAAAAGAATCCCTGTAACCCTCTGGGTGACGATAGCATTGTTCAAAATAGGTGAACGAGCACATGTTAGAGGGACAACATGGTCTAGGTCACCTGATGCGCGTTTTTTTCAACGCGCCGCCATGATAACCATAACTAGCAATGATGGTTCCAATTTGACTGTTCGTAAAAGTTAGTGCCAAACATTAATAATAACGAATTCAGCATATTATGATTAACGTTAGTAGCTCCTTACACGGTTACCGTGGTGTGTCATGGGCCTTTTGGGGAAACCACGAGAAAGCCCAGCAGGAGGCATTGCAGTTAGACCGCCCATGGGAGCAAGCCCCTGGCAACAGATTTACCGATAGGCGATTCCGAAGACGAAAAAACGTCAATAGCAATACAGAGCTACAGATACATGAGAAAAACTATAATAAACCTTAAACTATAAAAAACCAAACATAGCCTTCAAATGTCCATATATGTATAGATAGATAATGTTGTTTGTTCCTCAGTTATAGAGCGCGAAACCATGTTCGCGACGTTTCAAATGGCTTCCTTAGTCCAACACCGCTAGAAATGCCTGTAGAACTCAGGAAAAGCCAATAATACGTAACGATAGAACAATACGTAGTCCTGTCTATACAAAAGTTACGTACAATTTTATTGTGAATGAATTGCCTTTTTTCGCCCTTGATTTTCATAACATAACATAACTTTCTCATAATATAGCACCCAAAGAATTCATGTTAGCGATATTAACTTAGCCGTGGGTGTTTATTTTTATAGCCATGTTAAGGAATATTTCAACTTTAATTTTATTCGTGTCTAAGAAACCCATCCTATACGTACGACAAAATCATTAGTAAATTATGCTTTCAGGACATTTTTATGGACGATGAGCTTTTTGCATATTGCCGCCATCCTAAACTTCTAGACTATGTCGAGAACTTCACGGGACCAAATATAATGGCTGTTAACTCGATGCTTATCAACAAACCTCCGGATTCCGGTGAGGCTGAAAAAAAATGGCATCAGATTGCAATAACTTTGATGAGTATTTGTATCCGAAAGCATAGATAATAGCTTACCTATTATGCGTAGCGTTTTGGACCTTTGGTACTATTTTCAAATCATGTCGTAATATAGAAGTGCAGTAAACTGGAGACGTTAGCCGTCATCTTGGCCTATGCTAATGCCGCAGGGAGTTTGACATCCCGTCATCCGCTTCACCAGGACCTGCATTACTTCCCGTTCCGTCCGGCGGACCGCGTCGTTTGCGCCTGGACAGCGATGGAAAGCATGAATCGTGACAATGGTTGCCTTGTCGTTATTCCTGGTTCGCACAAGGGAGCGTTGCTTGAACATGATTATCCCGATTGGGAAGGTGGAGTCAACATAGCCTATTACGGTGTCAAAGGTTCGTTTCTACGCATCTGTCACGAAATACGACGGCTATTAACTAGTTAAAAGAACTCTTTATGTTTTAGTTGATGACCCTAGCTTCAGTTAAGTACGGAAAGATGAAGTTACTTTAACGCGATTCGCGGTAGGTTTGAATTATCAACAACTGGAAGCTTCTCGTTAAGATCAGAGGTGGTGATGATGGACTGAATTGCAGACATAGATACGATAGTTTACGGACGTGTTACTTGAATCAAGTAACCTACACGAATGGAGACTACGACGTTAATAACTATGAGCTTTTTAAAGCACACTTACGTTTCACTGCTTCAGCATATTTATGTGTCTCCGATTAATAGTGAAGTAGGGGACTGAGCAGCAAGCAAAAATTGCGTGCATTGATAAGTTGAAAGCGGTCCAACAAGATTATTTATGCAACTTGTTATGATTATGCGTTTTTTTAATCTATTCAGGCGCTTGTGATGTCACGAGCCGTCGAGTCTTCCTGCAAATGGACAAAGGCGATACCGTGTTTTTCCATCCGATCCTGATCCATGGTTCAGGAGCTAATCGTTCTCGCGGTTTTCGTAAAGCGATCTCATGCCACTACGCCGCTTCCGAGTGCGACTACATCGATGTCACCGGCACTACTCAGGTACCAATGCCTGCCAGTTACTACAAACAGATTAGAGGTCGATATCAGTGACATTTCTTGTGTGACTGTTGTTCCTAGACTAACAGCTCAAAATGTACATGCCTGGTGTTAAAGAAAAACCTTTGACAATTAAATATTCAAGTCATGATATATTTAGTTAACGTATAGGGGAAGGAGTCGCACCCTTTACAATTTACAGTCAATGCTTCAAAGAGAAAGACATGGTACGATTTGTTTTCCGTATGGTAACTCAGCACTTTTGTTATACGCTTCTCCTGCCTGTTTCGCAGGTCAACATTGCCAAGGAAACCATGAAAATGGCAAAAATACGCGGGTTCCTGCTTGAGAACTTCGAGGATGCCTACCGATTCCGCTCACAACTCGTACGCGGGAAGCGACTCACTCTCTAAGTAATCATTTCATATTATTGAAGCCATAAAGCGATGTGTCCATATTATCGTTGCTCTTAGCTACTCAGTAGTCAAACAGTCTTAATAAGAATAGTGCAAACGTGGCCTTCGGCAACATGCGATTACGAATTTCACTATGTGTATTTTATATTGGCTTTTGTTATTTCGTCATTAACGACTGAAACAAGTGATGCGCTTGAGAGACGTAAACCGTGGAACGAACAGATCTATCTAAAGCGTTTGCACTGTTATGCTAATGGCATCTGTGATTCTATGTAGGACGTCCATCAATACGGCCGTCAACCGTTCCGGTAGAGGGATGCGTGTACGCAGGTAGTTGAGTCGCCACGAGGTTCACGGCTTCTGCAGTTGAGGCCACCGAAACTTCACCGTCCGACGTCAGGCAAGGGCCAATGGATGTACTGTACAATAAGGTAATAAAACACTGTGGTTAATGCTTACCTGTATCCTCTTTTCTAAAATTGAGCTTTGGCAATTGAGAAGAGTCGATATATGTAGCGAGTACATACTACATATATCGACTCTTCTCGATCATGGAATGAATTCGCATGGAACGCGAACGCATGTGCCCAACGCCGCACTATTAACGATAGCTTTTACATCTAAAAGCCTTAAGGCCTACCCTGCAAAACATAAATAGGATTTTTGAATATCCGAACCTTACAAACATGGCTTCGAAACACATTCGAAAGTCAATGTCGTTAACAGTTTTTATTTGTTCTGGTTCAACATAATATTTAAATGTGGCTTTCCTTGAGTTAGAGTCTGTACTATAAATCTTGCAACCATATTTGTTTAAAATAGTTTCCATATAAAGAGTTTTATAATATATCCATCCCACCCTTTACGGTCGAAAACGAGAACGCTAGGAAAAATTTTGATTGCTCAGTCAATGAGAAATGTAGCCATCTGTCATCCATAGCTAGATATACTCAATGCATAAACTACAGAACGCTAGATATTTCATCTTAGCGAGTTATAACTGTCGAAATAATAACAGCATACTTATCGGGTATACTGTACAGTAGCACCCCATAGCTAATATATGTACAAACTATCCCGAGTACATAGTCGTAAGGCACCTCGCGATCTAGATTACTAGCATATTTATTCTCATATTTAATAATGTATACGCATACTCTAGCCTTTTTTTTCGACCATATCTATTCCGTTTATGTCTTTGGCAATGCCAGACAGCATCAAAGATTTAAGTTCATTGGCTTAAGCTCAATTAGGATTTTAGTTACTCGGTATAGCCAAATCACACTCGGGGGATGGAACACGTTACACTAAGCGAGATTATTCCAGCTGAATTTCACTTGTCCTAACGGAAGATGGAATCTGTAAGAAGGAACATCCTGTGCAGAAGGGACTACAAGGCGCCGAAGCAGCACTTCGTATTTTAAGCACATCGATTCGCCTAAAATTCATCGCGCGCACATCTGCCAAGGTCTGAGCCCGTCGCTTGACAGACGAAGATCATAATGGCCCTTGAAGGCTTCTTCTTCAGCATTCCCCGTTGTAGCCTTTTGACAAAGTTGAAGATTCGCCTCTGTGTTGTTTACAGTCGTTTGTTTGATAAAATATGTGGAACATAGATTAGATTCGACTGAGCGAATACCCTCGTCCTTTTTATCTGTAGCTTTAGACGTTAGAAGCCTTCCTTATTTAATCGTACATGTAGGCAGGGCCTGAACCAGAAATCCCCAGTTCCTCCGGCCAGCTATGGCAAATTAGCATGCTGCTCCATTAATGTTACAAGACTGTCTTTATTATGGCTGCTGAACACTTACCTATATAACGTACACATATTAATCCGGATAGTAAAACAAAAATAGTATAATATCTTTTTATATTATGATATTAAGCTTTATATTTTTTTTCTGTTTTGTATAAAACAACTGGAGTCATGCTTAAGCGATGTGCAGCTTATTCGGTCCCAGAAAGCATCGACATGGAGTTTCGACATGGAGTATTGTGTGAATACTTTTTTTTTGTTCAAGATTCATAATAGACCCTTGAACTTATAGACAAACTACGCTGAATTTGCCGGGTCTGACATATACTTGGATAACTTTAGATTCATTTAACTTAATCCGATAATGTTACGACCATTATCAAATAAAGTCGAAGCAAAATACGCTGAAAGTATGATTTTGCATCGTATCTAAAATCACGCTTTGTTATGTACCTGACTAATTAAACTGGTAAGCCAAATGTAGGTCGTGTAACCTGTACGAAAGGTGTGGATCCATTGTATTATATAAATGCCTTTAACGCTAAGACGCAACTCTCTTCGTATGAACTAATCATATATCGTTGCGAACCGTAAAGAAGCGCGCTCGTGTGACATCATCTGCGGCAAGGAACATACAATCAGTGCCTGCAATCACGCCTAAAATAATAAATATATAAGATAAAGCCGCTGTCCAGCGGACACAGCTGACGGGCTTTGTAGGACGCCATAGTAGAAATTTCAACAGGATTTATAAACAAATGCTACTTGCGCTATGACCTAACGTACCGGTGCTAACAGATTTAGCAGTAGCAAACTCTGGCAACACAGTAGTCAGCCGCGAGGAACCTTGTCGAACAGAAACATTTTAGCTGACGGCTGCGGTAACTGATCGGTGTGGTGTGTGCCTTAAGCATATATTATACCGATGATTGACACGAGGAATGATTCTGGCCAACAATGTTTCTCATATGACAGTTTAATAAAGATGCACGAAATTACCGCTGCTAGGGCTTTTTTTTGTATTTAAAGAAAAAAACAATTGTAAGCCAACAAATATACATTAACCGTTCCACTGCGCTTGTTGCAGCAAGAAAGATGCAAAAAGAAATGCGTATAATAATAAAGTGAGGACTTCTCTGAGCCGAACTTCATTACAGGCCGATTGGGTGATATTCCGGCCCTAATTAAACTTCGATAGCCGTTCAACTAACTTCTCACGACCCATTTGAAACTATAATGTCTCGCCTACGAACGATTAGGCAGCTCATATTGTAATAGTGGAGTGGAACGACAGGCCGGCGATGAAGCTCAAACGATCTCTGCGGGCATGTACACATGAAAGCATTTCATGTGTACATGCCCCCATGTGCAACGCATACGGCCTGTTATTCTAAGCTGGTATCTGATGTACAATTTGCGATAGCAGATGCCAGTAAGCCATTTTTGTTTATAACCTTTTCCTTCGCGTTCGCTGACAGTCAGCGTCGTCTGCGGCTGAATAACGAATTGTACTTACCAACTTTGTTACTTTACAAACGACTACCTGAGCTGTCTGCGAAGTAAATTGAAGAAAAAAAAAACTTAATTACTCTGTATCACCGTAGCTCTACGAAATACTCACTCCACACATAGGTCTTACGCTAGTGCATCCATAGAAAAGCCGTAGTAAATTAATGAGACGATAGTTTATTTGTGGTTTTTCCAATAAATTTATTTGCCGATCGTAAATATATTACATTACATGATTTAGTTGTCGGCGCGGTCCGATATTTCATGGAAAATTAAAAATTTACGTTTTTCCAACGATTTGGTTCCTTTGATTTTAAACACACAGTTTAGCGTACCAACGCCTCACTCACATCTCATTCACACGACTTCTTCATGCTAATGTTAACGCAAAAAGAGCTAGCATAGAGAAAGAATTGTACACATGAACAGCCATATAATAGTAGAACACAATTCAGTTATTGTGATTAATTAATCACGAATAACACAACGAACCTGTTAATTAAGTATTATAATGACCCCAGTACAATGTCTGTTTCAAATGAGAGCCTGCTATGCTTCGGCTAACCTTCGATATTATCACGGAAAATTTCCCGCACATCCCATTCGAATACGGGAACTTATCACTGAGACTAAAATCATGCCCCGACTCCAATTGCGGATAGGCGGCTGAAAAATTTTAACTTTGACACCAACAGATGTCGATCAGGTCCTGCCTGCTTGTCATGCCCCATTTAACTGGCTCATTGTGACGGCCTATATAATCGAATATCCATGACCCACTTAACAATCTCTCATCCTTTCGAGAACTACTGCTGATTATACGTTCGTTCATCCTCCCAGCTGTATAGCCTTTTATTTAACGTACGTCCACAACCACTTACCACTTAACAGGTCTCTTATTTTCTTGCATTCAAAAATGGCTTGTCAGCTTAATTTGCTCTTTTATATTCGTGCTTCTTCGCCCTCTTGACATTGACGGCTGTTACCACCGTGTTGATCGATACTTTTTAGTGCAGCCTTGTAACAACCCAATAGCTTCAAAAAACAAAACGAGAAAATACTGACCGCGATAAAAAGGCCTGTCTAGATTTTATTTCAAGTTAAACCGGAATGTCGGCTTTCGGTAAAGTTCGATTAACGGTTAACTTTTCTGAGCTTCGGAGGCGTCCAAAAAGATTCCGCTAATCTGAATTTATGCCGATTACTTACTTGATCAACACTAACACCAGGAATAAGTTCTATCGATTACTGCACATGATACATCTGAATACAATTTTATGTATGCGTATATATATATATATACCTATATTTGCATGCTATGTATATACACGAAGTATGTTACAGTTTCATCGTCGTTCGTTCCGTACGCCAAATAACGTCATCTGTCATACAGTTACGGAGCTAAATGTAAGCTTCCATCGGCGTGACGACATGGCTCCTTACAGTTAATTTGTGACCTCGTTTATGCCTCAGTTCGCTCAAATACCTTAAGATTAATTTCTGTTTTCTTCAAACTTAGTCTATCTTCAACAAATCATTCAGTTCACACATTCACTCACGATTAAAGTTTATCCTCGTCTAGTTCGTCCTCGTCATGAAGCATTTCAAATACCTCAGTTAACCTGTGTGCATGTGTGCTCGGTACAACATCACAAAACACGTTACCCAGTCGTCATGGACAGTGTCACTAATTCTTCATCTTAATCCATTAACACAAATTCTCTCCTGATCTCTACCTTTTCTCGGTTCCAGTATCCCTCGCACACAAACTTCAAAATTCATCGTGCTTCATCTGAACGCTTACATCCATGCAACCAATGTACACGCGCAGACTCATACAATTTACGTTTGCCTATCACTCAACGAATAGGCTACAGATGTTTCGTTACTCTTCTTTTTGCCATAGCCAACCACGAAGTCAAGCTTCCTGCCAGGTGAGAGTATAGCGACAAAGATCACAATATTTTCCCGCCAATATTTGCGGACATTAAAGGGTTCCTTAAGTCTGGCCTAGCCGTGCATTCAGTCTCACTATTTGGTACGTTCTTATAATCAATTCACCGACAAGATATAAGCAGAAGACTGAAAGTGAAACAAAGATGATCGTTTCGAAGAACTTCTTCGGCTTTCTTGTTTTCGTCGAAGACGCTGTTGCATCTTCGATGAAACCAAGACTCGATGAAGCCCCACGTTGTGTGTTACTTGAACACGATTTATATATGTTTCTTTCGAAGAATTTACGAAGCGAAAATAATAATTATTGTTAAGAATAATAAATACACATCTACATTATATAACAGTAGCGGTCGCACGGAAACTGTGTCAACGCTGTACAGCTTTTGTTTTTGTTGTTTAGGATCGGAAGGTTGTTGTACAAAGATATATGGCTTTGGCTCGTATAGTTTTCAGCATTCTTCCATTTTTAATGCTCTCCACTTCATCAACCATTCGGCTTCGATCTTATATTTTTGCATTTTAAAGCAATAAACATAAACTGAGAAGATAAATGAATAATCATAGAGCAGTAAATAGCAATGATAATGGTTGTGTAATTAATCTGCACCGCCCAAGCGGGGCTGGGTTGCTATTCCAGTGCAATGGAATAGCTCGTTCCAAGTTTATCCGGTTTCACTCTCAAAATTTATCTCGACGCTAGCATCTTCCGTCTAAAAAATTAGAATCACCATTATTAACTTCACAAATAATAAAATCAAGTAGCTTAGTTAAGCTTTCTTTCCTAACTTGGCGGTGCTCCGGAATGTCATTTAGAAATGTGGCGTTTACACAGCTCCTAGAGGTTGGCTGTACAGCAAATATCAATAGACAATGGATAGAAGGCCTGCCAGAAACACACCAACACATTTGCTTTGCTTTGCTTTGCTTTCGGCGAGAAGAATGAACTTCGCAAGTTTGGGCTACGATCTAAAATGTGACCACTTGAGCATGTATTCGTTAGTCCTCATTTTCTATCAAGTATCTATCTCAGTATCGGTATCACTGCGTATATCGACGCTCATAACCGTCATAACGGTTCGTGGCCTTTTTCGGTTGACAACGGTAATAACAGTACAGTCCCACTCAATAACACTGCTTGTTGGTATGTGATACCTCTACGTATAAATCCAACTACTGTTTTGTTGAGATTTGATTTATCTTCTTGCTGAATAAGGGATCGGTGCACGGGATCCCTGATGATGTATGGGCAATAGAGGCTGAGTGACCCCTATATGGCTAGTACGAAGAGCCGGGTCGTTAGGATATGGCCCCAATGGCTGTGCGCGTGAAGACAATAATGCATGATGCCCGTTAGCCCCACTCGGGTCCGCGTCATGTCAGTGCCACTTGGCCTTCTGGGCGAATATATCTGCGCGAAGGTTTTGCGCAAAACAGATTCCCAGTATCTGTAAGAAAGTAATTTTGGCACAACAGACAACGTGATAAACGTTAGTACGGATTTTCTCTTAGAATAGCTTTTTTCCTTTTTTTTTTTTTTTTTATTATATTGGCAGCGACGATAGGCAGCTTTATACGTATGTTGACTCGAAGGACGACACCAGAAAGTGGTTCCGTTTTCTTTAACTGTGTATAGGCAGTACCAAGATAAGTACCCAGTTGTGAGATTTCACTAAATGAGACAGACAGTTAGTTAACCTCTTAGCCTCTGCTTAATTACTTTCCAAAATTATCACATGTTAATGCCGTAAGTTAGTACACTGTTCATTATTGTCTTTTATAGTTTAAAATTCCCTATTTCGTTTTTGCCACTCGTCATTGCCCTGGCCTGTGATATTTACAGACACTCTGTGGTTCGGCCAACGAAATTGGTGTGCTTCTTTCGATTCTATTATTGCGGGCGTTCAACTGTAGTAGGTTCAACTGTAGACCACTCATAGGATCCCTCTTGTTTCGTGTCCCCTTTCTACCTGTATAAATGCAACGATAAGCATGGCTCCTGATAGCGGAACAAGATTCAGTTCCACCCATTCTTCAAGAAGGTGTAGGCATCCTCTTTCGTAGATCAGCTTCGCGCGAATATGTTTGTCCTATAATGCCACCCCGGATGAACACGGCAAACGCAAAAGAAAAAACAAACAACAAGAGTTGGTTTACATTCTATGATTGGCATACCTGTAATACAGCTAGGCCGACAGCCACGCCGGCAACGGGAACGAGATTTGCCTCGATCCATTCTTCGCCCGCTCGGAGACAACCTTTTTCATAGATCACATGGCTTTTGTCTCGTTGCTGCATACAAAGTCCCGTGCGTGTATCGACAATCAACAACGACCGCATTCACCCCCGATCGCCAACATCGCGTGTAGTTGGAGTCGACACCACGGGTCGTTGTAGCAGTAGTAGGATTTCCCATAGTAGTCAGAGCGGCAGTTGAAATTGTAAGTACATAGTAACAGACACCAAGCATCAATAGCAAGAGTACAGAAATACAACAGAGTAACAAAGCCAACACCAGTTAAAGTATTCATTATTAGATATTTAATAAGCTGTTAGCAGTAGTGAGATGCATTAGCAATTAGCTCTTGTATCGTAGCTCATTGAGAGATACTCAAACGAACAGAAACATATTAGGAAACTTCATAGAATATTTACAACACCCGAGAGATTGCCTATCCAAAATCACTATTATGACCGTGCAATTCGACGGAATGGCGCGGGTGGGCCTGATTTTTCCGAACATCAACGAATGATAACGAAACGTTCAGATCGAATCAATAGATCAGATTGACTAGTGTTGATTACGTCTTATTCGTTCCTCGCTGTTAGTAGTGGCGGTGACCCCATTACAGCCCTATTTTATATATGGCCGGTCCCTATATAATTAGAATATACACATTCTAGCTCTGACACCAACCGCTAGAGACTGTCTCATTGCTAACTGGCGACCCCATATTGGTTTACAAATAGGCAATCTTGAAAAGATGATGCTTTTTTTTGTTTGCATGGCAAAGCGAGCACAAGATTTCAGCACGATCTTTCGAAGAATACATATTATAACGCATTAGTACTTTGAGGATTGATCGATTTCGCTTTCAACTAAATCAATCGTTCTAGGTGCATCTGAAATTCTCTGTGCAGATACGAAAACAAACAAGCAATCATAGTATACAATTTCTTGTGATGTAGTGACACGTATTTGACAGAGTGGTCCTGGAGGCAAGACGGCCAATTTATCGTTTGCCCCTCAATATGTGTGTGTGTGTGTGTGATTACTTAATACTAGCTAAATTCTAATAAGCGCATAACAGATAACGTGGTACAATGGATTTATGCACAATGCTGCGCAGTGAAAGACGCTCCCCAGTCGACGTGCTGATGACACTGTGTTAAGTTCAAATGTTTACTTACGTAATCGGGCTTCCTGACATCATAACCGCATTGTTTGTTCTTAATGAGCTCGTTGGGTTGACGTTTACAACATGAAAAAGGAACGCCACACGCCTCGCGACTTCCCACTTCTACTGACGAACAATTGAAGTATATGTTCATATCCCAATCCTTTGGGCCTGGTGAGAAAATTGGGTTGTTAAATATAAGTTAATATATATGGTTAGGGCAAAATCCCTTTCGTTTTCATTATCGTATCGTAATGACTGCATGCGTACGTAGCGCATATTCCTGCCGTTCGTTGCATTGCACTTACCCTCAATACCGCAGCATCCAAGCCATTGTTCCTGTATCCAATCGATCAGATTTTGCCGATCAGGATCATCTCGATAGAAAACAATGAAAGCCTGGAACCCGTTCGTAGCCTGCGCCTTTATCTGTAATTTTCATTAGAAAGTGACATTTTAGTTGTAGTGAGCACATATCAAGGCGGTTGCGCAATCTTCCTATAATGTAACATTGATGAAGCTTCGCGCGTCTGCCTTCGCCTGATGGACCAGTAGCAATGAACGCATGAACTTTAAACAATGGAGCCAATCTTTGAAAGGTCTGCACAAAGAGAACAAAACTTACCCAGTCCTTAAAGATAAAACCGAGAATTCCTGCAGTCATTTCGAGAAGGAGGAGAATTGCCAAAAAGATCGCATACTGTAATAGGTAACAAAGAGAAATTCAAAATGAATCTTACAAGTGTACCGATGCTCGGTATCTCTGGATCGATGAATATCAGTAAAAATCCGATATGACTATAGCATTTGTCTTGTAAGAACCTTTCGAAACCAACATACAGAATACGGAAACAATGAAATTGTTCAGACGCAGCGGCAGGTAAGTTGATTGATCGCATTACATTGTTGACCCTAAAATACCTGGCACTCACATCGAATGATGTCTTCACTGAAAAAAAAAACGCTAGTTCTAATCGCGATGATAAAGAATCGATAGGTGCTAGCCTGGATACTATTCACCGTCAAAATCATACTATCATCAAATGTTCAGCTCTGTGATACCCCTGTGATGTTTACCTCTGTGATAACCGTAAATAGAATCAGTTGGTCTTCACAATAGTAGCTTTAGAATTGTGCGCGTTCTATAATCATCTCCTAATTGCCGCTTAATCACTAGACGTCCTGTCGAGAGTTTCTATCAGGCCATACATCAAGCTTTCACCAACTCACTGAGACGTATATCGCTAAATAATATGTTAGGAAAAACACTACCGTTATAACGTGCTAGTTTTAGTTATTTACCGCCTATCTCGCGCCGCTCGACATCACAAAGGTGAAGTTGTTTTTCGAGTACACAAGAAGACAGATACGTACTTTGGCCTATATTAGGTTGATTAAGGTACCGGGCAGTAGCCATTGGTGTCGGACGCTAACAGCATAGCGCCAGGTCTCGAGAGAATGAGAACGGGAGCGTTAGGAGTTCAGCTCGATAAATACCTAATGTTATTCAGTGGCTGGTTTAAAATTGCTCAGAACTAACAGAAGGGAGGGCAGTTTTTCTCTTCTGTGTAAGACTTCCGAAAAGTGGACATACGAAAAATGTTTATACTTCTTTTGAGCAATCTAGAGGGAATAGTTACCGCTTGAACAGAGTCTCGCTAGACGGACTGCAACAAGAGCACCGTCTTGCTGTCACTATAAAATGTTTATATATCCTAGTAAATGTTACAGTATAATTCAAACGAGCATTGATCGTCCACTCCAAGTGTAGAGCAATCGAGCTGGAATAACTATGGTACGATTGAGTTGATTGCAATGAACGAAGGATAATGTATTTCCAATAATCGTTTGTAGTATTTGTTAGAACAAATCCTACTGTAAATACAGTTAATCCAGCATCCCTAGGTGCTGGGTTATTAATTCATTGATTGCACCACTCGACACAACAGATAAAGCTTTCCTCGTACTTCACGATCTGGCTACAATTCATTGTTCAGTTCTTCCATTTGCTTCGTGAGTAGCATGCAGAAGGTCACCTGGGCGCCAATAAAATCTAGCAAACGTTGAACGTTTGTGCGTTTGGTATCTTTTGAAGATTCTTACGGATGGCTTTTTTGTCGAATTCCTCTCGAAGGGCGTGCCACTTCAGTAACGCGTCCAACCAATCCTTTTTCCCCTACGTTTCTTTTTCTTTGCGCAATTCGGACATGCGGTCTCAAGGCCTTTGCGCTCCCGCAAGAGGTCTTTCATATCGGTATTACAGTAATGCTGAAGCGGTTCCGCAAATCGATTTCTGCCTCTCGGCACAAAATCTATATGTGCAGCGCCCAACTCTTTCGGAGTCTCGCCAACGCTCTGGAGTGCGCCTTCATACTTAGCGGTTGGCCTGAACCCTGCGCTGACAGTGAGCGTTTCCGTTCCGAGATCCTCCATAACGACGATTTTTGTTTATTGTCGGTCGTACGATTTTTACTTAATGAACCATTGACCAACTCTTACAGTTGGATTGGCCGCGAAGGTTGCCTCGATTTTAGCGACAAGGTTTTCAGTCAAACACTTCATGTCGTCGGCTTGTTTTTCAACATCAGGAAAAACCTCGTCCAACTAACTCTGTTCTCTCAGCCGTACCGAACTGCTATTCAGTTTTTTGCGCGACCAACGGCCGCGTTTGCGGTTAACGTAAATCCTTTCATAACGCCTTCTATACGTCGTCTACCACGTTTTCGAGGTTTTTATTCAACGTCTATAAGCTGCCGTCTACCGCGTTTTATTATCAAATAATCTTTCGCTCTAGGGATTGTGGTCCAGCTTGTTACGAGAGAATCACTCGAACGAAAGGCTTAGCATTGACAGTTCTGTCAATACTGGACAATCCCGCTGGCAAAAAATTAGCTCGAATGGGAGAACCGAGAAAAATTAAGGTCGAAGATAGCTTTGGTGTACCATTTTTCTTAATGGCCGATTGAAAACAGACCGGCATCTTCGAATTCTAATCCGAAGATACCGATGAATAACTATGTACCGTCTCATAGCTCTGTGCTCGAGCTAGACTATCGTTCGGGATATGAATCTAGGACAGTTGTTCCGCCTCGTCGATCGCCAGCCGTTCTCACTTCGTCAAACAATAAATATTCTCTACTTGAAAACCTATGACGAACATTCGGTACTTCTCTACCTTCTTCGTTTGAAAACATTTGCCAAGATCTGCTTAGAGTTCGAATGATACGTAAGCGGCACAACGGTGTCTAACAACAAGCTCCGTGAAATAATTCAAGCATAAATAAACAGACACAATTTTGACGGATACTGTGCACGCATCCGGCACAGTACATGTAAAACATTGCGTTTGAGTTACCCCAGGAGGTCGTGGTCATAGCTCATAGCAGCTCATTCCACTCGCCTGCTTAACCGCGCCATGAGCAGTGCCCCTCTTAATGTTATATTTATGTAACTTCGTCATAATCGAAAAATGGTAAAAGTTAATTATAAAAGGTGAGGGTCGTATATTTTTTGAAACTGTACAGTCCCCTATCAGAAACAAATCTACATGCAAAAATGCTTAATCCATCTGTCAGTTAGCAAAACCTAAAAGAAAACAATATTAATAACTTGAAGTGTGTGATTCAATTTAGCAGTTTATACATTGGTAAATTAAGTCAGACTAGATCATTAAGCTGCTGTCTTCAAAGCGTTGCTTCGTGCCGTTACGATGATAATTGACACATAATTTCTAAGCATGAGCCTTACTACCAACTCATGCTCTCTATGCAATATAGATCCACAGCTAACTTTGTCTCCGACCTTACTTGAAATGTCTAACATAAGACATTTCGTTACTATTACAGCGGAACAAATATTTGGTAAAATCGGTGATGAGCTTCACAACGCAAAACTTACCTGGAGCACATCACTCGACTTTAATGAACAATGCATTGATGAAGAATCTGGTGGTTATAGGCGTGTGTGTCGAAGTTCCGTGGAGTTTTATAAAGCGATACGAAAAGAAGCCCGGCACCCAATGTATGAGAATATGTGTTGAGTATTGCACAATAAAAAAAACAACCCGTTTTCGTTGACATGTGCAGGCGCTATCTGGAAAGAGACAGAGTTGTCTATCCTATCTAAATACGTTTCCCTGAATCTAAGTAGCTTCGGATGCTTGTTACCCAAATCTAATTCGAAATTGGGCTTCGTCTCGCAACAGACAATATTTCCCGTTAAAACTGATGGAGGCTTTGCCGTATCACAGAGACTGCAGTTCGTTAACACGCTTTGCAGTTATCCTTCTTTTCCTAGTAACATCTACAGTTGCATCTAACCAATCGCCTTCAGTAGTGCTGCGCCATTCTATAACTTAGAGAAAAGCAAATACTGCGTAGGTTAGCCCCACGGCACAGCACAGCCTCAATGGTGCAGAAGTCTTCCGACAGTCAGTGGGTCTTTATTTGCATCTGTCAAGTACCTTTTTCAAATCGACATGCCCTGTCATACATATACTGAATACAACATTTATGCGCAACATTATTTGCTAAGTAGACCGGGATGATTTTAACCCACAAATGCAACGTCTTCGTAAAGTAACTTCCCATTACAAATACAAAACAACATTGTGGAGTGTCCTAATAAGAGGTCCTAATGATAGCAGTAGTGCTCTAGTACAGATTACAAGCATGCATAAGAACCTAGCCTTGGTCTGAATCGAGACGTACGAATAAGTTACAAAAACGAGAGCATACTGGTGACAGGTTCTAGTGACTGCCATCGGTCGAGTAGATTTACTATATTGCTGTTGTTTGCAACAACAAACGTTCAAGTTTCACCGGCTCGTTATGCGCAATTGACGGTAAGATTGGTCGGTGTCAATGTTTGTATATTAAAAAAACAACAAATATTATTTAGATATAGTGAAGTTGTTTACCGCGGCAAGCAGACAAGTGTTCTCGCGCAACGCGCCTACGCAACCGGTGAACCCGATGATGAATGTGATACCACCTAAAAGACAGAGATCAGACAAGCAATACCTCATTATGAACAACTCAGAAATTTCATATGGGCGCAACGTCGCAATGCTCACCTTGTCATAGCTTTTTACGGCTTTCCGCGTTTCGACAGGCGGGTCCATAAAGATAACTTGACAACTGCGACGCAATTGCCCTATAGGTACGAAAACTTAGTTTTACCCCTACTATCTTGCTACACATGACCAGTTTATAGATCATTTTAAACTTCATAGACTTCCAAAAAATGATACTGATTGCTACCTTCTGTAGAACGTTATAAGTGAAATATCGAATTGACTCTCGCGCAAAAAATTTTGACCTCTTCTTTAGTAACGAACCCTGTTGATATTCATCTATATTATAACAAAAATTAACACCAATCAGAAACGAGAAGGTGGGAAATTTGACAAAATTCGAATTTTAATCAGCATACAATGGATAACGAAACGTGCAATTGTACCCATTAACACAATCTGGAGACATTTTCTTACGAAAGAGCCGAAATGTTTGTTACGAGCTATGACGGCAGTATACGTTAAAACATTGGACGTAAAATGTAGGACTTACATTTGCACAGCAGGTGTGCCAAGTAAGATATCAATGTACATTTATGTTTCACTTATCAACTAACTCTGTTGAATCTGTACAATCGAGCTGATCTCCGAACGCATAAAACCTAACGAAATTTGTTTACCTAAAAGTAACCTGTACGGCAAGGTAGCGTAAGAAGTAAGATTATTGTATTTTAGAAATATTTCATCGTCCTGAGAAACGTCTACCCTTATTATGTATCGCATTGAAAGTAAATTAAATTCAAAGTACCAAAAGTAAACCATGTACCGAACAAGTGCGTAAGCCACACTTAGCATGCTGACTTTAACAGCAGAGTTCTCTATTTTAAGCCTAAACAACGACACCGCGCTGAAACCCTGGCATCAAAAATGACCCAGTAGAACTTCTGTGTCCTACTTTTTGTCTCAACTGCACTTTTACTATCGTATTTTTGTTCGAAAACATAGAGCACTTAAGGGAAGCAATCATTTGCTTCACCGATAACTACTGGAAAAAGCTCACCCACCAATCGAGTGCGGTAAGCAGACTGCCCCGTAATGAACTCTCAAAGGCAGAGATTTCGTTCTTTTTTCGCCTACGCTACCTTTGCTACCCCACGAACCTAAAGTCTGACGTGAAAAAAATCTACGCCAAAACGAAAGGTAAAAGGTAAAGCTAAACAACTTCGAAAAGCCCAATCTAACTCTTTCCAAGCGATTAAAGAGAACTCTGTACATTCGCAATGATGGCGTTGTGAAGTCTTGCCTGCATCTCCCTGGAGCAGTACGTGGCCTACGGGAGTTTATTCGCTTTAGAGCAATTCGCTCTTATTATAATGACTAGTTCCATGTGGTTCTCATCGGTAAAAGAGTGGATAGGTCCTCCATACTAGACATATCTTTCTGAACCGCTATGTCTATCGCCTGCTACTGCCGCTCCGAGTCCTCGTCTGTCAGATGAAAACACTCTCCGAAATATTCAAGGTTGCTAACGTTGTGACCTGTAATACTAGGGTCTGGTGAAGATACGAATTTCCATGCGGTTCAACTAGAAACGCTATTGAAAACATGGAAATACCATAACAAATACTTCCGCATATTATTAGGACAAATATTAGAATCGATACATCGAGTCGTACAAAGTGTACTCTTCAAAATAACCCTGAATCACGCGACGGCTAAAATGTACGGCATCGAGCAGACGAAGTAAATGAAATGATCAGAAACTGTAAAATTAGCATCTGCTGTGATAAGTCGTGAACATTAATTTCGAAAAGCAGCATAGTCGTTTGTTATTATGATTCTATAATGGTAAGTTTCTGGTGATTGGTAAGAAACGAGCCCTCTAATAGCCTTCGATTGTTGAACTGTGCTAAATGATCGTTTTTGAAGATAGAAATTCACCTATTTTTTAATCGCTCCTATAGCCACCACGAGGCGAGATGATTTAATATATATGTATAAACCTATCGCGTGATCTCTCTATGCGGCGGCAACCCTCAATACTTCCGTAGTTTGAGTGCTGCAGCTCATGTACCACGATATGCGTAGACGAACGAGCACCACGATCACAAAATACCGCTTATTTAGTAAATAACACTCAGATTAGAAGCATAGTTCCCTTCAGCGTACACAATGAACCGATGGGATTCTTGTTTCAATTTCTATGTGTTGTGAACGACTGGATGACTCTAGAACACTTTGATGTAATGAGATAGACGACCGCCGTGTGGGAAAATGATTTGCCGCAGCGTATAGATGTACTGAACATATGTAACAATGGCGTTTCTTTGCTACTGTCGATGTTTGCCTGGTACAATGATAGGAACCGGATAACCCGAAGCAAGCAGGATCAGATTCAACTCAACGCGCAGGGCTAAGAAGCCGAACTTCTGCTTTACCAACAGATCGGATATGATAATGACCGTCAGTGTCAATGACAGCACATTAGGACACAAAATAGGACATTATTGCATTGTTTGAGCCGTAGCTAGTATTATGTGAGCGTTATCAAAATGACATACATACATACATATATGCGTATGGATCAATAAATAAACTAAAAATTAAAAAAGGATCGTGATTTGCCCCTCCGCACAAAACCTAGTCGTTTTTGTATTTTATTGAATAAAATATGTAGCTGCAGCTAACAGTACTAATAATCCCTAACGTTCAATATTAGTGTATGAAATGTGTTTAGAACGAACCTCACATCCTATTCGTCCGTAGAATTTAACTATCTGCGATCTATTATCAAGCTGGCTATTGCATATCGTAACAAAAAAACGTCTTAGCAGAAAAAAAAAGAATAACTATTTAGTCGCCCTAATATTTGGGGTCATATACATCCAACACAAGCAATTGTGAGACAAACAAAGTGAGAGTTGGCTACCTTGAAAGACTTGCAACAATAACATCAGCGTGTTTTTTTGAATACACAATTCACGAGACGTATTTTTCTTACCTATGACGATTAGGACAAATGCTGGATCGAGAGCGATGTTCGTGAGTTTGGAGAGATTGTTGAAGATGTCTTTTTCTGTCCATGCCCACACCCCAATGATCATTATCGACAGGCCGAGCAGCTGAAACAATAATAGCAACAATTATCAAAGAACTACGTCAATAGACGAGTAACTTACACGATCTACAAGAACGCTGCCTAATATAGCAATCAACGGTACCTCGGAGAATTCTGAAAATCTGATTGACAATCTATGGTTCGTGTGTTATATATATTCTACCGATTTAATAGCATATAATTACGGGATTTTATATGTCCCAATAGAACAACTAGTGGGCAAACGAATTTCACTATCGTTTAATTTAGATAGAGAAACAACATGTAGGGACGCAATGGCTACCCGGAGGTTACCAGAGCGCTAGGATAGCGTGTGAACTATAAAGAAGAGTAATAAAAGGAGGAACCTGTATTAAAACAATCACCATTCTGGCAAAAGTTACGCAATTCTAAAGCCCGCCATATTCGACTATATTGTTTCAGCTAGTCATAGATGGTTGGAAGGAGGCAATTTTCACTTCAAATTATTTTTGGCAGTTGTTCTTTTAGTTTAGTCGTTATTATCATGATAAACGCTCACGGTTTTACTGAGGTGGCGATAAATGTTCAGTTTCAAAAGCACAAAAACTATCGACTATTTTTAAGATGTTTAAACAGCCCCCGCCCCCTTAGAGTCTGATCTTCTCGAATTTTTCAATAGATCATATGAAAATAATTACAACATATTTATCGGGCATACGATCTATAACCCACGAGTACGTTGATTTGGGATTTTTCATCTAATAACGATCTTACAGTATGTATGACAAGTAGCCATTTTGATATACTTTTTTTTAAGCATCGGAAATGCTATCGAGTGTGATCATAGCAAAGGTTGTGGGGTGTACTTCAAGATAGCTATGGCCATCAGTGGCCAACAAGGAGTCTTATAATGTAGCAGTAACGTCTTTGTGGGAAAATGTTTGGGAGCAATGGTTTTAAGAGCTGCAGCGGCCGGGCTGCATTCCGAATCGCCTTTCCATTGAACACATAAAGAAGCGGTACCAATCGAGGCGATTTTTTTCCATTCCATCTTCCGTAGCCTCGTCCTTTCTTGCAAAAAAACGCGAAGTCCCGGCTAACCGAGTAATAATTAGCACCCATAAAAGAAGCAAAAGAAAATATTGTTCAGTCATTTACAGCAAAACAAACGTTTTATTCTTTGTTTTGATGTAAATAATTACTGGTGACCAGTCGCTGTAGTACGCAGGCCCTTTGGAAGTGCCACAATTAGGATTAGATTCAATAAATAATACTAACTGCAAGGACTATTTTATATAATATTTTTTATCGGTGTCAATCTTTCACGACGATAATGAATTGGCGCGGCATTATTGAAATCTTTACAATTTGAGAAAAATATGTAATGGTCAACACGACACAACGTCTCTCAGCCAGTGTAAGCTGGTAACGTCCACTAACATCCTGAAACTTGCTAGCAAATACGTTCCCTAAATACAAATGTGTAAATTTGTTAGTTATTACCCAGCTACCAATTCCTGTGTCTGGGGTATGATGCATGCTTTAATCGAAAAATTATTCCGAAAAAAAAACACTGCCAGACTACTGCTTCAGCCCCTGACATAGTTCAATAGACTAGATAACGTTCTCCCATGGTCTACAATTGCTTATGTGTCTATTGTTGATAACTGGCATCATTCATAGATCTAACTGGAACAAATACATTGAAAGTTGGAGACCCAAAACGGGAATGGCCAATGATTCCAGCCAGTATGTGTCGGCTGGCCACTACAAGCAGCAGTGGCTGAGACGCGGCACCACTTTCATCATGTGTGATCCCCGATAAGTCACGAACAGTCTGAGAGCAGACTGGCGCGTCCCGAACGCTTCACCAGAGCAACGCTATACGAAACAGTAATAAATTCAAAAGATGCAATGATTAAACGGCGTTGTTACTCTATTTTGTCAATTCGTACGCACGTGTTGTTCATTCAACTAAGTTGTTTCAGCATTTAAATACAATTCTCTGACATTATCTTTTAAAACTTAACGATCTTAGGGCACGAGTGTTCAACTTATCAGGGTGTTGCTCATATATAAACTTTACATAATTTCATTTGTTGTTATATAAAGTGTATATTGTATCGGAGACTTTCCAACATACGCTGTACATATCTAAGGGCAAAAAAAAACAAGAACGAATTGTCAGGATCTATAGACAACTGCCTCTGATTATTATGAAAACAGATGACTCCTATATAGCCACGGCAAAGAAGTAATCATTGCTAAAAGTAAATCAAAACTGCGAATATCCGTACTATTTGGCAATATATGTGAATCATCAACAGCAACTCTGAGGGTTTTAACGGGCTCTGCACGAGCCTTTTTCGCGCGCACGCTCCAGAATTCATTGGGTTTAAGGTAATAGCTCGGTTGTCCCTAACGAACCTAATAAACCCACAAAAACTATTTAGTATGTAAGCCACACAACATATATGATAGTGTTAACATAAGGGTGGCTAAGAGCGGCAAAAACGCGATCGTCGGGCTTGTCTGCCTGTTGTTGCCCAGATAATGGCAACGATGAATGTATATATATATGTGTGTGGCAGCATTAGGAGTCGATGGTCGCTCGTCAAAGGGCGAACCCCACCGGCATCGCTGGATTGATGCGTTTTTTGCGAGCATCAAGCTGATGCCTCCTTAACACCTACACCGAACACATTTGAAGTATTTTGCAATTATAAGGGCCTATATCTAATGTAGATAAGATCAAACAGAAACTATTTATATCTGAATTACAAGTTTAGGTGTAACTGTATCTTGCAAGCTATGCGTAAGTTAGCCATATTCTTCAGAGCTGCCTGATCCAGTTGCTGAGTTAATAACTACTGAGAATTACTAACTATTGAGTGGAGCAACTACAGTATCATGAAACTTTATAACTTTGGCAATTTTATAACCAATGACGTAAGCATAGCGCCGACTTATATTATTGTTACCATTGTATCTAAAGGTATACACAGCGCGCTATATACATACTAAAATATAGTAGGAAGCAAACGTGAACAGAATTACCTTGTTCGCTAACATTATTGTCTTATAACAGAAATATCTGTAGCTTATACGTCTCATTTTTTCGGATAGTCATATATATTGCTATTGTATATTTGTGTGTCTGCGCGTATGTGGACGGCTCTTCTAAAGCAAAATATTATGAACCAAACCCAATAATTACATAAAGAACTTTAACAATCGCATCATATGCATTTTATACGCACCCAGAAAATAACGTTAAACCCAAAGATGAGGTACTTGAGACAGCAGCTGATCTCACTCTTGTCCCGGCGATGTTTGCGAGACGATATGCGATTGCCATAACGCTGAACATCATCACCGTACGGTGCCATTGTTTTATTAGCACTTCGTTCGTGTTGCCACGGCCAACCTCCACAGCGTGAAGTGGGGTTTACTGTGGAAACTCAGAACGATACGACCACGACGAATCCCGTCGTTCTCGAAGTAAGCGAAATGGTCACAAAGTTGTAGTGAAGAGTTTATAGGTGAACAGGTTCTTAATTAGCCGCAGCTGTACGGTAATTGTTTAACAAAAGGCGCGTGTACAATTTCGATACAAATCCTAATCTTGACAGGAAGTTACTGCTGCTGCAAGCGCCCTTATTAGTTAGAGTTAAACAAACCGTTTACAACCGCACTTTGATTTGCCTTAGGCAGCAGACGTCTGTTCGTATGAACAGTCAGTAGGCCAAGCAGGCGAAAGATATGTCCTTTAGGGCCATAGAGCTGTGTTACACAATGATGATCATCTGGTTCTGGTGTAAGCGTGCCCCCCAAAGTTGACACGATAACAAAAGAGTCACGCACAATCACCAACCAGTGACCAGAGATCAGCGATCAAGGCCCAGCCGATGTACTCGATAAGAAACGCTTCATCAGCTCCTCGTCCGCTATGCATACGAAATCGACGACGATTTCAGTGGTCGTGAGATTCGACGAAAATCGAAGCAACGACGATGGCATTCAATGTACCACAAAATTTACTATGCAAAAACGTGAAATGCGGATGGTCATCTGTGGCAGATGATACAGCTGGTGTTGCTAACAGCCCCAACCGCACAGACTCTTTCTCTGCTCGTTTATCTATCGGTGAAATGCATAGCAGACACAGGGCTGTACGACTGCGGGGTCAGTGATTAACTGAGTCTCTAAATAAAACAGCTGCATTTTTTTCGAATAATTCCGGTAAATGAAATAAATTAGCGAGCGCGATCTAGAGAACTTCCAGCATCTTACTCATTGTTCTGTCCAAGAAAAACGGCAACGCCGACCGCGTTGGCGTAACCAATCCGAGAAAACCCTGCCTATGTACGAGCAGAGTCCGAGGCGTAGCAGAACGGACGCGAGAACAGTTCAGAAGCAGCGGCAGCAGCAGCATATGAACAATAAATGGGCACAAAATTACAGGAAAAGGTGGAGGCTAGGTTAGAAAAAAGAACGACGGGCAAAAATGCCGTTCCTACAGCGCGAGATCAAGCGTTTTATGTATCTGCTTATTGCACCTCCTTCAAATCACCGAAATGAGCAGTCAGAACCGGAAGCACCACCATAAAGCAGACTCACTTTGCTCAAGTGTAACGCATACTCATGCAAATGCCACTGCCGCTGCTAATATCATCGTAACATAGCAATCGGCTAGATACAGGGAGCAGTCGGAAGGCCCACCACCCACAGGTACATTTTGTTTCATACACACACAGACTGCACACAATGTTCGGCACGATCAGCACAGCACCACACTTCACACAGTGATGGCCTGCCTGCAGCTCCTTGTTAGCCCGTCTGCAACATCCAACGCGAGCAAACGAGAGGCAGCAAAAGCAGGCGAACATCAGATAATGGACATGGCTACTACCATAGCAGCCATAACGTGCGATGAACAACAAACTGCCTTCTCCACCTCCTCTTCTCCCAGCACAGTGCGGGCTTGGACAATAATAACAACGACGACGACAATAACAACAGGGACTGCTCTCACCCAAACGGGTCCGGTTGGCCTGCCTCCTTCCGCGTTTAACCCTCGCCTGTCATCTCTTGTTGAACATCGTCTGCAAGCTGCACGTACTCACGGTATTGCACCATTTATTGCTTCGACAGGCGGGCTAGTTATCGTCGGACGAAAGTAAACATTTCGCGTATTACGTCCGGCGCTGCCGTTAAGCGTTGTTTCAGACGGCTGACTGTTAGCACGAAACGGAACATGTCTACGCCTGGTTCGAACCTAGACCACCTTACGGTAACTTCGACTTTAGTGTTACCACTTTACCATGGCGAAGACCGTCGTAGTCAGATTGTTCTTATTTTTACCGCTGTTGCTATGGTAACCTTCTGCTGTACGTATATTAAACTTTCTCTGCACATGAAATAGCGAGATAGTAAGCTGCATTATGGTGACAGAGCTGAAAATGTATTAGACTCTGTCAGTCGAGAAAGTGATATGACAGAAAATAGCCAGTTGAAGTAAAATAGTACTGTAAATGATATGCTTTTATTTTCTCTCAGCTATACTCGTCCTGCAACATGTACAAAAGGGCAGATACACATCTGTAATTTGATTTTTTGAGGCATATAAGCCTTAATCAACAAAGACAGATAATGACCTTGTTAATCCAACAACGCTGATATCTTAAACACAGTAACCGTGTTCTAGGTAGATCTGTAGTCACGTACGACAATGGTGAAACCATGTTTTTTGTTCAAATCCTTAAAATGTTTGACTGTCATTCATGCTACGCAGGCAGCCTCTTTTTTGTTGCCAGAGTTACTTGACCAAGAACATTGCTCGAGAACAGCAGCATTATAAGCGTAGCCGTGCGCTTTGCTGGACTTATGCTTTTTCAGCAAACCACCGCAGTTCGGAGGTTCTGGCTCGGCTTTGCTTCGCCCGGGGGTTGAGAACCCCCGAGATCAGCAGGCAAGATCATCGCCGTCCGCCATAGTCTCCAATATTCTCATTACGACCCACGTCCGTAGCACTGCTACAGTGAGGGTATCGTCTGGGCCCTTCATAAGTTCACCCACAGGCGCAGTGAGATAGAAATACTCCTATAGCCTGTGGACTTCCTTGATAGGTGTAGGGTGAATAATCAATCGGCGAAACAACTGTGGGTGTGCGTGTGGTTAGAGTTTCTTTCTACTGGAGCAGTTGCTAGCAGTACCCTTGTTCTACTCGTCCGCTTTAGCTACTCATTGTGTGCCGTATGCTTCCGCCACGGTACTGCCAATAAACGTCGCTTTAACGCAGGAAGATTTGTTTTTAGCACCACCCTCCGTTTTATCAGAGGTTGGCAAGAAATAGGCGTTCAGTTCAACTGTGGTTGTGTCCTGAACAGTGATCACTGACCGACCTATTCGGTCAACGTTAAGAGCTGGTACTATTGTGTATATTAGTGTGCCGACAGTGCATGTATTGAGTATATGAGGACGTAGTCCTGTAATCCACGGCCGAGGAGACCTGAAAGCCAAGGAATTATACACGCACACATACATATCTCTAATAAATCTAGAAGATGGCAGCCACACTTCTAATGAATATGAACAAGGTTCCTACAGGAGCTATGCCCACGGAGAAGGACATGGACCCGAACGATAGCATCCCCTGGTACCTTAAATACGGCGCCAGGGTCGTGGGTATAATTGCGTCATTATGTAAGTGCAGTATGGTTGTGCCTGTATCGACCTAGTTGTAAGGGTATCGAATGCTGAAGGCGATGAGCGAACGAGATAAATAACATTTAATAAGGCATGATAGATACTGCGTTTAGGAGAATATGATCAATTTTTTTTACTTGCTTGGCTGACAGCATTCCTATAGAGCTTCTGTAATATGCTAGTGTTGTATGGAAGCTCGAAATATGTACGCGGGCTTATTTAAATAACGAAAGTGAACATGACACTTGCCCAACGGTGCATTTGTTGTTATCGACAGCGGATCAGTACATATCGTCTGCTGTATGTCCCGCACGTTTCTGAATGCATTTGGTGTATTTAATGCTGTTGTCAACAGAAAAAATGTTGTCAATAAGTATATTTAAGATTCATTTTAATATTGATTCAATATTTATTTCTTATAGAATGCAATCGTTATCGATGGATACTAGTATTGCAAAACTAATATCCTACAACAATGTATATATATATATGTACGTGCTTATGTGGTTGCATGCATTATTGAAATTATACTGAAGTAGTACGCAATCGATATTTACCCATTCTAAAAACTAAGCAATTTTAAGAACGCCCATCTGCGAACTTACAGCAAGTTATAATAAAATGTCTTGCCTTGAAAAAGAAAAAGTACGATTGTCCACGCTAAACATCATGTGGGAATCGTAAAGCCGTAACCATTTTGTTGATAATAAAAAGCGTGAGGTTCGGCAATGCGTTCATTCGCACTTGTACGCTTATCTGAACTATTATGGCCGATCTTGCTTCCAGCTTGCCATTTATTGGCATTATTATTAAAGCGGCGGTAGTAATTCAAAGCTGACCAGATACTGTATGATTTAACGATACAAGCTCGTTTTTACTAGTTTTTCACTAGCACATTTGCACTCTTAGGACTCCAATTTTATTCGTGAAAAAAAAACCCGTTACTCAGATCCAAAAATCAATGGATAAAAGGGTTTAACTAGTACGTTTTTAAAATCCCATCATTTACTCCAATCCATTCGATGAATCTCTTCTCAAAGTATCAATTAAGGTACATTATTGCGGCTTGTGTAGGGTCAATATTGGATGTTCTGTCTTTATGTTGATATATATGATGAAAATATAATTGGTAATGTCTTTTATACAGGATAAGCAATACCTATTAAAGGATGTTAGGCATTCATCGCAATTGATAACCCTATAGACCTATAAAAAATAAGCTCAATTAAAACACTAGTGTTAAATAAGAATGTACATCATGACTGTGAGGATGCTATGGCTGCAAGTTCAAATCTAAGTATTAAAGTAAGTTGTAGACGACAACTAGGGTCCATCCCGCGCACGCGTTGCCCATTTAACTACTCGACCTTTGGGATAACGACAACGAACAGATAGCAGGAAGAAATAAACTTCGAAAAAATATTCAATCATTACGCTCCACAAACCCCTCTGCCAGCCCAAAAGGAAACAATTCGAAACAACACAGACTATTTTAGGGCAACAACAACTTAGATATATTTTCACTAATAAAGATACGTAGATAGAGATTGCAAAATCAAGTTGGTTTTCAATTGCATGATATGTATTGCTTTGAAGCCCTATAAATGCACCAGCTTGGCGTACGTTCAATGTTTGCTATAAGTTGCAACGCATTTACTTTTGCTGCCGTTTTCTCCAATGCCGTATAAATAATAGATGGCTTCTTTCTGCACCTCTGGGTGAATTAAAACCCAGGAAATTAGTATTTAGCAAGCATAGACAAGATTAAAAGATGAATTCATTTTACGGAACTGGCACTTTGATATATGGAACAAAGGACTGCATAGAAATATGCCTACTACTTATTAAAATGTTTCGTTTGCATAGATGTGTTGCATATATTGTAACGACGGGCAAGGGCATATTGAATAGACGCAACCTTCTCCTCCACTCCGCCCGATGATAGCTAGTGGGTACTGCCTGTTAATCTTAGGGACTCATTCTGGTCTAGATTCGAACCCCAGCATAGACAGACCTTATTTCATGCTGGGAGCTAGTCAGCCGTCTGTCTGATGGAACGCCTAACGACGATACCGAACCTAAAGCTTGACACATAGAGAATATATATCAGTATGTTTTAGTTGAATTAAAAATGAACAAAAATCAAGTTATTATGTTATATCTATAACACAGTAATTTTTTTTTTATATAACACTAATTATGGCGATAGCAAGGCGCGTCCATCGTGATCGTTGGGAAAGAAGGGATAACTTTTCCTTGAAACATACTCTATGAGTTATTCATTAACTAGCTTTATGAAAAGAACAGACAAAGGGAACCATAGTTTTAGTCAGTGATAGAAAAACGATGACTATTATAAGATACAATTATAGAATTGTTAACATCCGTGGAAGTTCTGGAATCGACAGTTTGTCCAGGCTTCACATCGACTGAGTAACCCCAACTACGCCACACTGCACTATTTTAAAACTAGGGTCCCATATGGTTTTGCGGGTACTGCCTATTGAGATCAGTGTAACGAGCTGTTTGTTCTTCTCTGCTCGACGTACGGTTTTCGTAGATACACTTGCTAATGAAATCAGTGCAAAGTTTGTATCGATTTGTTTTTACTGCACAAAGAAACGTCGTGCGCCGTGGCAAACCGACGACCGACAACGATGAATCTACTATTCTATAACTAACGCTATTCTTTTCATATGCACAAGCGCGAAAAATGTTTGCACATATCGGCAATTCCGCCGGCCACCACTACTTCTTGAGTATTTTTGTAATGTTACAGCAAAAAAAAAAAAAAAAAAAACAGCTGGGCACCAATTTTATCACTTGGATTAGTGGCCCAATATAGCTCAATGCGACCAACTCTATCCCCCGGCGAACCATATGATAAAAATGGTACGTTCCTTGGGCATTTTGCTAGCTTGCGTTTATATATATATACATAGGCTCAATGTTGGGGCGACAGGAAAGATACACTTTTCTCAACCAGAAACATTAGTTGGCGAGCTTTGTGTTGGAAAACAGCATACAAGGGGCTTCTAGGTGAACAAACTCTCCTCTTGAGGGAATGCTAATATTCCAATGGCGTCCAATCCTAGCAATCCCAGAATTCTGCTTGGTTAATTTAATTTAATTTTATTTATTTATTTTTTTACATAAGTTTTTAAAATTGAATAGGATGTGAAAACTATACAAATAAGACAATGGTTTCTTTTCGATTCTTCTAGTGTATATATGGCCTTAAATCTGGTACATCGCATGGCTATAGGCTCCATTTTGTAAATCGAAATTCTCGCAGTGCACGTAGAACGTCGTTGTCAAAAGTTAATCAACTTGATGACAGACAAAATTGTTTAGCAATTGCATCAAGTTAGAATGAACAGAAGATGATATCTAGAGATAGATGGGAGCCTACAAAAACTAACAAACCGTGCATGATCACGAATCGTCGGCAAAATGAAATCCAAAAGCGTCGAAATCGTACTGTCTGGCGACTCGGGCAAAGAAAAAAAAGTCGCGGGGCATACACTTATCGTTACATATTAAACATCTTGTCAAAAAGTGCGTTACACTGTTTGTTGTTTTCATTGTCCGGGCTAAGGATGGTTGCCCCTGTTGTTTATAATTAATAGTATTGTCTACATTCAAGTTAAATATTATAAAGACGTCCAGTGATGCATTGCGTAGTACTCTCACTGTACTACAACTACTACTACTATTACTTTTACTATTACCCAAACGTTTAGATATACTACTTCACGCTGCTTTTTCTAGCGTAAAGATTTCACTCGAACCTATGCTTCACTACGAATCCTAAAAAGAAATCTGCCAAGTTCACATCAAAACGATAGAAAAATTGGTAATATGGGGAACATTGATAATAATAAAGTGTACACAATTAGCCGGAAGCTTACTACGATAAACGCATTCGTGTTATAAGAATTTCTGTAGTCCATCAATGAAATCTGCGCGTATTAATCCATCCATCCATCCATTCATTTATTCACATGGAATTCAAGTAATGATTTATCCACTCGAACTATCTCAAACAACACTTTCTAGTAGTACCCAATGTAAAAGTTGACACATTTGGATTGATATATTGCTGCCTTGGGTTAAAGCTGTCATTTCTTGAACTGTCTAAAGACTGAGTTCGGCATCTTGCATAGAACTATTTCGCCTTTTTCCACTTCATAAATCTACATATAGGGCTCACATGTACGCCCGATCTTTTGAATTTCAGTCGCGATCGGTATGGGTATCCAGCTGGCGTTTCTTTCAGCTTTGACGATCTCATTTTGGTGTCTTCTAGCAGCTATTCTTCAATGCGCCGCGGGCCTACTAGTTGCCCTGCTGGAGGCGCCGTATCTCTGCGCCGCCCTGGAGTTCGCTAAGAAACCAGGCCAGATGATAGATGGAAAGCCCCTTATGCTGAAAGCCGGCATCTACTGTGTGTATGTATTACTAGATTTGCATTTTAATAGCTAACATAAACATATAGGTAATTATTTGGATTATAGTATTACGATAAGGTACTGCAGGACCACATCAGTGCGAAGGTAATTCATAATGAATACTAACACATGAAATCAACTATTTATTGAAAAATAAACCGTGTACAAACAACGCAGTTATACACGCGTAGAACAGTTGGACAAGAGGAACAAATCAAATGTTTATATAGAATCGACACAAACGAAGCCCCAATAAAATATAACATTAGTAAAAACTAAAATTAAAGCTTTTATCTGTCTTTGTTTTAACGAACGAGATGCTAGAAGACCGTGAGTCCTAACATGGAAATGGTGGATACCTTATTGCCATCCAGTAAAAATAAAACATGAATTAAGCAAAAGCAATTATCAGTAAATGCAGTAGTACGCGTCGTTCATACAAGCACCAAAATATGACCATGAGAGGTCCTGATAGCATGGAAGCTCGCAAACAATTGGGTCTACCATATTCTAGTTATAAATGCATCGTCTTCATTATAATATTATCAAACCTCCTTTAGCAACTGTATGGAAAGTACTTTCCACCGAGCAGTAAATAGGTGCATCATATCTCCATAAACTAAAAACTCCAACTTAATACGACCTGTTCCTGATTAATACCATTCATTACCTTGTCGCGATTGCATTTGCAGTGCTGGCATCGTTCCTGCTCTGATGTGCATGGGAATCACCACAATGCTCGGCTCGGGTCTGATCTTCTGCTGTGGTCTCATGTACGGCATGATTGCCATGGGTCGAAAAGCACCTCAAGCTGATATGGCGGCCGCTGCTACAGCTAACGGAGCCACCCCAATGTCGCCTTCGATGATGGAAGCTGGGGTCCCGTTACCGCCCAAACAGCAGTACGTCAACTAATTCAAACAATTATTATATTATAATAATTGGTCTGAAAAAGCAACGGCATTGAAGAGTACTAAGGAACAAACGCGTAGCGTGCGGGAAAAATAAGACCAAATAACCGAAAACAGATCGGCTGCCATCGACTGGGCCGGAACCAGTTCAGCGGATGCATCACTCAACCGTCGCTATATACTGTGCGACGACGTACACCTTCTAAGTTGAACCACTGATGAATTCTGGTCAAAAAAAGGTGAATAGACAGTGCGCTTACAGAACATGCTAGTCCTATTGCTGTCCTGAAAACACCAATAACGATAAGTGAGCATATCGGCTCTAATTTGTTTGATAGCGAAAAAGAAAAACAAAAATTATAGCCACGCCAAAATGGCCGATATAGATACTAATTCGTTTCGTTCTTATCTATATTTCATTAAAATTGCTGCTGCTGTTACTACTTATATTTTATTTATTCTCTACTTAATATACCTACATTTCGAACATGCGTGTTGGGCATTGGACCCTAGTATCAAAACCCCATTCGTGATAAAATTATCATCTTAAAGATACATATAATGAGCTTGAGCATTTTTTGCGCGGTTTCTTGTGAAAAAAGCACGATAATGCACCGTATTTGGAGATTATGGGACAAAACCACATAACAAGCGCCATATTGATAGAGGAGCCCTTTGGCAACTCACATTGCAAATCTTGCAACTTAACAACGAAAAGACTCTACACCACTTATACTAACTGAAATTTGTATAAAGAGGAAGAAAAACTTCCTGAAAGACGCTACCACCTTCATTGTCATACCCGACATTTAGCCATATCTTTTATAT
>NW_019212940.1:25274-33196 GCF_002532875.2 Varroa jacobsoni | reverse complement strand
TCAACAAAGGGGTACAAAATATATCAGAAGTTAGTGGCGAGCGTTGCGACTATATACCTGTAGTTTGAATAAAACGCCAACTTAGACTTACCAGACGATAAGCTAAGTATTATCAAACAAAAAAATTCTCGCACTAAAAGGGATCGAAGATACACAACGTCTTACATACCTATATCTAGGTTAGTGTTTTTTACTTAAAAATATGTTCCTAACCTTTTGTGGCGTTTACTATTTCTGGAGAAATCGCTGCAATTATTTTGCCATAAAAAACTTGAAACGGTTGAAATTAGTAATATCATATTGAAATAGAAGTAAATAACAATGGAAATACTACCAACAAATATATAATGACCAAACATAATATATATATGCACAATCGTAGAGATATGTAACGAATGTGGAAAAAGAAGGTAAGGTTTTATTCTTGGCTCACAGTAAACAATGGCCAATACAAGAATAGGAAATAGCATACATTAAACTGTTGGTATATTATTATGATTGTCGCCACCTTGTTAGGTTGTACTCAGGCGATGTAGAAGACTGGCGATGCAGTGTTTTGAACGTAGAATCAGTTCAGTGGGTGATGGAAGCACAAAATGAAAACAACACCTTATTGTGTAAATAAAAGAAAAATTTACTCTGTACATATAGCCTCGTTATCGCAGTGCAGCCATAAATTACCAAGGCGATCATGTACAATCGATGGGTCAGGCGCAAAAATACGAAACACTCCTTATAATGTGTTATATTCTGAACAGGCGACATTGGCTAGTGTTTTAGGCGGTATGAACTAGTTTCGTGCAGCGAATTAGCGATATTGGGAATGCAGATGACATAATGGCCATCGTTTTATGTTAAAATGTAGATCTTTTTTCTTCTTTAGTCTTTAGTTGAAACAGTAAATTCATGTTTATGGTGTTTAGTGAAACCACACAAAATGCCAAACGTTATCTATAGTACAGGTACTGATGTCCGAAGGTTAAACACTCTTCAATTAGGCGATCCCATTTCTTTGCGGAGACGCACCTTCTTAGACTAGAATACGGCATAACGTATAGGTAGACATACACGATCTATAAAACAATTAATTAATTAACAACAAGAAAAAGGAAATTTAATGAAAAAGAAAATCTATATAGAGTTGAAAAATAACAAGCCTGGTAATGTGTATGTAATGTATAACTTAGTAAAAATATACTTTAGCGTCATAGGAGCATGTGTTGTTGTTACGTTACAGGAACTTCACTTAAATTTATTAGCCCCTCAGCGAACCCTATCAGCTAACCGAAAAAAGAGGGTGGATAACAATAATTTGCACGAAAATCAAGTGCATTTTTATTGTTTCTCTGGCATATGTTGTCGGAATGTGTCATTAGAAATTAATTCTCGCCAAATCAGCATCTCACTTGATGAACATGTTTAGGATGTGCTTATAAACGATACTTCCCAGGCAAAAAAAAAAATTGTTTAGGTAATCAAGGGAAATGGTCAGATGCAATGTTGGCTCGTGCGCTACAAAGTTTATTTGAGGCAACTATGGAAGAATATTTCTAACATTATTCTGTTTTGGTATAGTTACGTATGAAAAAAAGCCTATGAATATACTTATTTGAACGCCTCTTTACATCTATTTGATAAAAGTTTTCATGATAAAATACATCATTTCAAGCTGTGCCGTTTATGTAAATACTCGTCAAGTTAATAGATATAATTTGCATCAATGGCATTGTGAAGTTTAATCAGAAACCGCATGAACGGAAAATGTTTGAATTAATTATATTCCGTGCGCAAGCGGAACTATAACGTTCCATGTGTGCATTACACAGAAGGGTTAATGGTAATCCAATACTTTTGCAAGCAGAAGTGAAAAAGGTACATTATTAGATAATTAGATGCATAAATACGTAAATCGAAACTATCGGGGTGTATTCATTAATACAAGCAGCAGCAGCAGCAGCAGCATTCGTTGTCGAATTAATGGTCTTAAATAACCTGCAGATGATGCAACGTTCCTTACGCGTTGGCTTCCTGACATGATTCCCTCATGTGTTTTTCATTTAATCGAATTCTGGCATAAACACCATTTCTCCATTATAATCTAAAAACTAAAGTTGATCTTGAGACTAATGTTCTGATGTTTGTGTTGAATCAGGTTGATTTGTGCTTACAAAGATCACGCGTTTTCTTCGTCGGTCCTTGAGCTCCCTGTCATAACACAACTGTAGATAGTTACTCTTAATAAAAAGTTGGTTCATTATTACATCTCACTTTTACGAGTTGCTTATATATAGAGGTATTGTACACCTTAGAATTAATTGAAACCTTTTGGTAGTTTAAGTGGTTGCTGAAGACTCGGAACGCAGAACAATTTCGAACGAATTAGCTTGTTGATTTCGGAATACCTTTGCCGTGCAGGCAAGCAATTTTCAAGATGTAGAACAATTTAGAGGAACAAGATTTATTTTTACATGAGATGTGAGAGAAATGTAATTGAACAAACGACCAACGCAACAATATGTTCCAAAGTTTTTCGCACAGATTACGAAAATGTACAAAAAATCTCTTCCTTCAAAATAGAAGCTTACCTTTACCTTCCTACGCCACCTGCACTGTACTATATGACAATTATCTGCGACGCTGGGTCGGCATTGAATATGTTTTACTTTACCAATCAGGACAGGACACGTGTTTTTATTAGTTTGTTCATTTATTATTACATTTCGGCTCCGACGCAAAATAGAGTTTCGGTAAATACAAGTTTGCGAAAGAGAGGGAGTGAGTTACCTGTCGAGTTCAAATCTTCACTTCCCATAAAACTACGATTCAAGCCAGTGTTGTCGGATCTAGAAGTCGCCCAATGCCATTTGTGCGTTGCATGCCAAAAGACGAGGCACTATACAGTTGGTTAGGGTAGCCTCTATGAGATGTGTCTACGTACAATTTCCAGAATCAAAAAATGTGATAATCTGAATCGGAAACGTCTTAATTCAATCATAAGCTTTTTCTATATAAATCAACAGATAAGTTATTCAGTATAAGAAAACGTAATATATAAGACAAAAAATAAATGTAATAAAGTGTAAGCATAATATAGAAGCATTTAAATGAAGTTGCACACATCATAGGCTGCGAAGAAGCGAGTGCTTGTGTAGGCTGTAGTAGCAGGCCATTCGTTCATTTTACATCGAACCAAACGTGCACGTTATAAGAAATATGAAAGTTACATGATGTTGAATGAACAAATACCCGATTGGTCATTCTACTTATATTACAAATCGTCTCTATACTGTATAGACTGAATAGGGAATTGATAAGCCCGTGGAGCATAATTAAAAACGATGAATTCTTAGCTTTCAATCCTTCTGACACGTAATGTTTTAGTGCATGGGCAGTTTAGTTTATTGCTATCTCTTTATTTTATTAGGTTTGTTTGTTTAACTTTTAACCAGTTCAGCCAATACTATGCATTGCTTGTGGCTACTTATCGGAAAATTGAAGAGATTACTTTGCATCACTATTATGACTGTCATATATTAACCTCTGCTTAAATTACTCTGCAATTTCACTTACTCGCAATTATTTCTGATTCAGTTTTCTTCTTGTTACTCTTGCCTCGTTCCATACTATTTCGTTTCACCGAAGTCGGTTGCTGAAAAAATCAGGGTTTTTTTCGCTTCTACCGGTTTATATATGGAAGTTGACGCACGCATGTAGCACTTGTTTTCCTTTTTAAAGACAATTTCAATTTGCCGCCAAATTTTTACTGTAGGAAAGCCGCCGGCGTTAAAGGCCACCCGGCGACGGAAGCCCAGCCAACTTGCTTAGGACGAAGAAAAGCTGTCTATCGCAGTGTTTCGGCAGTTGTGAGCCGGATTACATCTCTTGTTTGCGAACGACTTCCTGTAGGATAAATGAACTCGAACGCCGTCAAGTTGCGCTGGAAGTGCTTTTCCAGATCTAGAAGGTCCAGTAAAACTAGTAAGTACGTCAGTTCTATCTATTTATGAGCCCCCTACACTTTCCGGCTGTCGAACGTTAACCCTCGTACATGCGATTAGCAAGTCTTTTTACTTTAATCTACAGGAATCAAATTAAATTGAAAACCAACCGTTGGTGCCGCTCAGTTGCCTGCATGGCCTTATATAGTCTTGTGAACAAATCTTAAAAACGTCATAGCTAAGTCACATATGACTGACTATTACTCTTTAATCTGCAAAAGGAGTCTCCGAGCTGAATGTCAGATCCCGTGTGGCAGATGTTGATAGCGTATAAGCTATTTCGTGGTCATTTTTATGCTCAATCGAATGTTTCGCCTCCATTGAAATCGTCGTCACTGCTTGTAGCAAGTGAACCCCATATCGCTATTTTGAGCATATGGCACGCTGTAGCGTTCACTTAATCTTGAGTAATAGGATATATAGCGTGCTTTCGGACACGTAGGGCTTGGCAAGGTAGTGAATAGCAACTAGCTCAGCCATAAATATGGGTTAAGCAATAAGAGTTTCTTCTACGCTCAAAGAATCGACCGCAAAATGCTACCGCTACGCAAAACTTTAGCATTGACATTGTTTAGAACAGGACAAATCGTATCAATGGCAGGCACCGCGTGTGGTGACGTCACCTGGCCATCAGTCAAGACTGGGGGCCCGATTGGTTAAATCTGGATCCAGACGGTGCAACAGCCTCAAAGGCGAGTGGCGTTACGTTTACCACAGACAACACCTGAAGGCAATGAAGCGGTTAGCTTTATATCGCGGAGAAGTGTCTTACCAAGTCAAAATAAAGAAGACGACATGTTCACACTCTGTCTCTCTGATCACAAACTTGTTCTGAAGACTAAGGAAAGGTGTCAGTTTCTGTTAATATAAAATGAAACAGAGTACACTTTTGCAGGTGACGAAACAAACTGTGGCAACATGGAACTACTGTAACGTATATGGATAGATATCGTCATCATATCAATTAATAGTTGGTTGTGCTTCAAAGCTTGTGAATGTTAAAGACTCCCATACCAACTCAGTGACACTACCCGAAGGATAAGTTTGCCTTCATAGATCGTTTCGTTTGTAACATTCGTTTAGATTTTTCCCTACGTTTAGTTTGCGTCTTTATGTCCTTAACAATTCTAACACATTTAAATAGTAGAAGCGTTACCCAACTCACTCTGAGTGATGTAGCTTTCAGCGGGTTTTGTGCTTCAAAGAGTTGATCAACCGTCGTCATTTTTGCATAAATGCTTATTGCCATCTTGTGGTCAAAATAAGACCGATGTGGGTTAATCGGTGAAGGCAACGTGCATCGAATGAAGTGGCATCGGTGACTTATTCAGATTGATTTATTACGTCGCGTAAGAAGTAGAGTAGTGGCACGGATTTCAAGTAGACCTTCAAGGAAAATCAAGTAGACTTTCTTGTGAACTATGGCTATTAATTCAAGTTAATTTTACCAATTTAAACTATTGAGATAGCTGTTCTGTTAAATATAGCTGTGAATAGTTCTGTTAAAGTAGCTGTTTAAGAAATCTATATACAGTGGTGAAACAGATGATGCAACGGCATAAATATGAAGTGCAAGGATTGAGTATAGTGACTGGGCCTTGGTTCGGGCGCAATCTGGGCAGCCTCGTTTGCGTGGCAAACAATGTCACTTAGTCAAATCTAGGTACATGTTAAATTATTTTCCGTGCACTTATAAGGCAGTGATTTGGAATTTGACACTGAACACTCTTGTGTTTTCCTGGAATATCTTGTATCTGTAACATGTTCGATTTCGGTTTTAATCTCTAATCATATGTGACGACTAGCGGCGGACTTCGTAGGCGATGCAGTTGGCAGACCACTGACTCTTTTGAAAAACTCTCTACATGGGGCATACTAGAATGAAGCATGAAAGATGAAAGCCTGAAATTTGAATAAGAAAAGAGTAAACTACTATAATTTGCGCTAGATTTGCGAAGTATCGCTGATAGGAGCCTAAAGATCGTCACCTCGTTTACATACTTCGGCTTCATGGTTATAACGGAAAGGTTTTTTCACTGATCATATGAGAAGTGAAAAAACTAATCAAAGGAAGCTATTCAATTTTAGACTACATACGAATTTTCAAAGTTTTGGCACAAGTTTATATCAGGGATCTTTTTCGGAAAGTTGGATGTGAAGCCCGCGTTCTTGAAACTAGTATTGGCTTCTCATCTCGAAAAGACCTAGCTGCCGTGTAGGTGTTGACCAGCATTCCGACGTTCATCAAAGATAACCTGAAAAGCGTTTAGTCTCCTAGAAAACGAGGCATATAGAAAATTCATGCAAACGCAAAGGTCAAAAATGGAGGAAGTAGACCTTTCATCTCAGTCATATTCAGTTGTTCAGCAGAGAACGTAGCATAGCGAATTCTCAATCTTCCGAACTGTTTTCACAGCTTTAGCTCTTTTATTGTCAATAAAGTAAGAGTTGCTTTTATTTCTGTCTACTTAACCTTATATTCAAGCACTTATCTATACTGGTTACTCAATGCGATCTTTTTTTATTGAATTATTGACGTCATTATCGTCGCAATCGATGAATTAGAGCCCAAAACACAACCATGAGCTTTTGTAGCTGTATATTTATTTTAAGGTGAGACCTGCCGCTTCGGTTGCATTCGCCTACCGATGTAATCTTCTGCTACTATCACAATTTTTTATTAGCTAATGATTCCAGTGTGTTTTACAGGTCGTTGAATTTCGATATGTGGATGTATTTAAGGAAACAGTTAATCAGGCAGACAGACAAACTCAAATACCAGGGAGAGGAGGGGATATTGAGGCCAATAATAGCAATACCTCGGTGTCCTTACTAGCCCTTGCTCACAGGGAATTCGCAGTTTTTGGATAGACTTCTGTGGGCTCTTCGTATGTTGTCCTTATTTGAAGCTACAATGCTTTGGTAAATACATTAACCTTTCGCATCGCCGTCCTCACTACGATTTGTTATCATCACGGTCATCATTATCGGATTTGTTGTTTTTGCTGTCTTTTATTTTGTCCAGCACCCTGGTTTGCGTTGTGCACTTGCGTTATGCTAGCAAAAAATTATGTATTAGGTGTTTGTCCATTCGAAGCCTATTTCACTTAGTTTAGGTTTAGTTATATAACAGCTATCGTTTTAGCTGGATCGTTGACATGGTTGCTAATGCTTTCGTGACAGCTACGGTACTCAATAACGATGGCGTAGCGGCGGTGGCGACGATGGCGGCACTGTTCTTTGCTGATTGTCGTTGTTATGGTGACGATAGTCGTTAAGGATCGAAACGCCAGTGGCGTCCTGTCGTACGGAACGAACGCGATGTTTCTGGTATATAAGCGTGGCTGAAAGTGGCGGACCGTATGCGGTGACAAGGCAACTGCGTAGTGACCACAGTGACAGGAGCAAAAGTAAATTGGCATTGTAGTACCATAGTTGATCTAGCAGACAACGCACGAAACAGCTCGTGCACAGAGTTGCGGGAACGGTGGACATAAAGATGATAATACGGGTGACTGACGTTGTTGACATCGATTACCTATTGACGTTATGCCACTTTCTATTGCTGTGTATGTAGATGTACGTGCATTACAGACGATTCATAAGGTTCTTTTTGGATACTCTCTGCATGATATTTTGGTAAAACAATCTAAACTTAAATGTAAATTTTCCCAGGTTGATGAGTATGATGAAGTTGATGAGGATGTACACTGGAAGTGTTTGCAGGCGTGAAAGTATATTATTGGCGTGCATGTGCACTGTCGGCGTGCAAGTACGCTGTTGGCATGCAAGTACACTATTGGCGTGCAAGTACACTATTGGCGTGCAAGTACACTATTGGCGTGCAAGTACACTGTTGGCGTGCAAGTACACTATTGGCGTGCAAGTATACTATTGGCATGCGAGCACACTATTGGCATACTT
>NW_019212940.1:0-25174 GCF_002532875.2 Varroa jacobsoni | reverse complement strand
GTACATTATTGGCGTGCAAGTACATTATTGGCGCGCATGTACATTATTGGCGCGCATGTACATTATTGGCGCGCATGTACATTATTGGCGCGCATGTACATTATTGGCGCGCATGTACATTAGTGGCACGCAAATACGTTATTGGTGCGCATGCGTGACAAATTGCGAGGAAACAGGTTGGAAACAGGATGGGCGGACTAGGAAGAGCATTTTATGTGAGCTTGAAGCTAAGAAATCATGCGATCTCTTTGAATGCAGCACACCTTAGCTGTGGATAAACGTGTGCTTGCGTTATCAGTACGGCTAGGCAAAAATTAAGAATGTTCAGTTAGTGGTTTCCGTCTAGCTCTGGCAAGGCCGTTTACTAGACACTCAGTCTCTAGATCGAACAACCAACAAGCAGTTTGGAAATGGTGCTATTTAGTAAAACATGCTTGATAGGGTATGCTACATATATGATTACAACTGTGACAAAAATAATTGACCTCGTGCTATTCTACCTAAGTGGTACGCGCGCAAGTGAATTAGAGTAATAAAAACTAATAACGCAACTTTCCGTTACGTTATGTATAATTGTCCCTAATTAAAGGTTGCTGGACATTCTTTATGTAACATAGTAGACTTGACCTAAATAAAACATCTGTAGACGTGCTTACGAGTTACATATTCCTAGAAATGCTAGAAATTTTCTATGCGATACGAAGTCATTTTTATTAGATTAAAGGCGTAGATATGTTCGAGCGATCATAATTGATCCATTGCATAAACCACCAACACGTGCTTTCTTGAAATCTTCACAGCTCAACAGCAAGACTAGCCAATCTAGAAGCTCTTTGGCGTTTCAGCGCTTTTTACGTCATAGAATCTCCATGACTTTAAATTGCAAAGGACGTGAATGCTTGGTTCGCTGCTCCAGGTCAAGCTGTTAATCGGAATGGCGCTAGAAATTGTGTGGTCACCGTATCATGTCCCTTGTCCTTGTTCTTCCATTTCATTGCATTGAGTGGGATTTCTTCCATAATGGCAAAAACGTCTACTGTATTTTTGTTTCTCTCCGTTTGCTCCCTCTGTCCACTGTTAAGGGTTTACTATATTAGATTGCAGCTAAGCTGTTACTTGGGCCTGCCGAGGTACTTTCAAGCTCATACTGATGCCGTAGTATTCTAGTACTTATTATTAATTGCTGTTGTTGTTAAGGGCCTGGTTACAGAGTAAATTTTGTCCCATCAGATTCAATGATTCGTCCCGGTTTGCTGAGAGCTCCGAGGAAATCCCGTATCAGTAGGCACAGGTGATCAATTGAACTAGGTACATACTAATCGATACGTTGGATACGTTATAGACTGATTTGACGATAAATATTAATAATAGGGAGTAACGAAACTGGGACTCTTTTTTCATGAACCTAACGTCACGCTCTTCTAGAATTTTCTTCTGGAAAGAGGAACCTTGTTTGAAATGGATTAAACGTCGTAACTATCAGCTGCCTTCAATAAGCACATGGCTAATACAAAGAAGTGTTTAAGATTATGCGAAGAATGAATCTCGAAATTATAATTGAGAATCTCATCACAGCAGATTTTAGTGCGTCTTGTCTGGCATGATTGCGTGAATAAAATATGTAGTTCTTACGCCAAAACATGAGTATTATTATATTATATAATGACAAATCATTAACCAAGCAGCTAGGTTGCTATACTTCAGAGTGATAAGTACATTCAAGACGCAGGTGTTTTTCAGGTTGACTTGATGAACACGACCTGTTCTAATGACAGCACCTGTCAGCATGGAAACTGTTCTTATGCAACTTTACCCATTGAAATTTACTAGACAATCTAGAAAAAACCATATTCTCCTGCACAATATACTAAGCAGTATTTCACGTGTGCACATGTACATTATCATTTTTGAAAAAGTTAGTGACAGCTTTCTTTCAGTGACAAAATTTCGAATACTGTGGGGCAAAGTTTAATTCTGCTGTTAGACAGTAACTGTCATTGCTGCAATCGTGACGAATCCTTAGAACTAATGACGTGAACGTCAACGCAATTGAGAGTGTATTATTATGAAAAAAGCTCTACAGGTTAACGTGGGTTAACGAAGTCATATCTACAAATCATATCATGTCTAAGAAACCGATTATCTCTTGCATCACCGTTTTGCATATGGACACGTAGACCTTGTCCTGAGTTTTGCTCGTTCTGGTTGACATGTATCTTTTGTATATCAGGATATTTTTTCGAGTATAGGAAAACGTAGCTACTGAGAGTGTAGGGCATCTAATCAGCATAGCATTATATCTTCCTAATAAACCGTAAGAATGATTCTCCAATTAATGACTAAATTTAAGGTGCTGTAAGTAGGCGAGTCATATTTCGCGTTGTTGTTATGACAACAGTGCGTAGAGTTATATAATTATCAGAGCATATCAATACATTGTATAGTCCGAATGATATCAGGGTCGCCATTTGGCAGGTAAGCAGGTGTCTGAGTCGATATTTTGCCTAGTAGATCATCAATAATTTCATTGTATTGTTATATAGAAAACAAATTGTTGATTCTTTTATCACTCCTATGACAATAAGGCTAATAATTTTGACATAAATAGCACCAAGACTTGTTAATTCAATAAGACTTCGCTGACACCACATTTTTTAAAACGCGCAGTAGCTAAATAGGCTAATTTCGTACCGGACAGAAACGGGCCTCTGTGCTTTAATTCGTCAGGAAAACAAAGTGAAGCAGGCTTATTCTGCAAAGTCAAGGACAAGTCATATAGCGGGTATACAATGGTAAATAGATTCAAAACTATTTGTGTGCCCATATTTTCGATTTATATGAAAGTTGCCTTTTTCGAGTGATTGAACGATTGTGATTGTATTTAGTTACATTATAAAATGCAGACGTGAAGTAATGTCCGTGATCACACAGGCTACTGCCATAATTCGCGAAGCAGATAAATTATTTGCTTTGTGAAGCTTCCATATATGAGGCAGAAGATCCCACTACATACATCTCGTACAAATGTATAAAAAATTAACGTAAAAAAGGCTTTATGGCGAACAGCTGGACCTTTGTTCAACGCATTTCACTTTCGACGCATTTTGACAAGTCAAATATCGGTCAGTTACGTAAAGAATTTCTTGGTGTTTAACGGATTTGGAAGTATTTTTCATATGACCTTTGCAGTGTTTCGCACGTTTAAAGTTAGACTGTTTCAATATTAAGTTACCAACGAATCAGGACGCCAATAATGTGCTTGTTTTGTGCGTGAATATTCAACTCCCAAAGTGACGTTTATATACGGCTTGTTGAAGTTGGTCGTCTAACATGTTAGACAATCACTTGTAAATGTCCCTGCTTTTGTTTAAACCAATTTTGTTCCAGCATTGGTTTGTATTAGCTAAAAGGCCCTCGAAGATGGGGCAGTGAGGTTACGAGCACGAGTATTCTGCTTGCTTAGGTGCACACGCTGTGTATACCCTGTTGTTGTTACGGTATCTTCGCGACGCTTGGAAATGCCAGAGCTATACAACCAAACGAATAGCCGGACGCCGAATGCACGCCTGGTTCCTGGCTGGCCTCAAATGCAGAGGGAGGGTGAATGAGCTCTGCGAGATACATACAACTGAGTGGAATGTTAACGGGAGTGGGGCTAATGAGGCAGGACGTTCGTTGTACAGTGAGTCATGTTAGTGGTAGACGTTATCACCAGGGGTTGCTTCTTATTGCTTGACGACCAATGTTCGAGCCGGCGGTGATTATGATCATCATATTTATATAAGGGACTTGTGCCATGGTAGACGGTGTCTATAATAGCTCAGTTCGTAAATAATTTCCTGCTAACCTTAGGGACATGTTGTAATTAGATTCGATTACGGGCATAGAATCACCGATCCTCGCATAGAAACACTAGTTGTCTGATGGAGCACTTAACGACGATGCCGAACTCAAAACAGACTGTAATCGGTAGGCGACGCGTGAACTATTCGCGAAATATATTGCTGTCTGTATTTGGTTGTTAGTATATTAGCAGTCGTAGATTGTCATTATGTAAAAAGCAGAATAGTGATTGTTACAAAGCTTTATTTGCATTTGGTTGCAACCCGTGATTATTTAAGGTGCACGGCTATATGAAATGACTGTGAAGATTATTCAATGAGGTGATTGTAGCAGTTAACTATCTGCTTAAGTAGTGACTCGACGTGAAGAGCGGACGTGCACTTTTTGACTCCCCATGTTTTACTAGTTGATAAATAAGGGTACCTGATTTTGTACTTAAGACGTACAAGTACTCCCATGTTTTACTATTTGAGAAATGAGGGTAACTGATATCTTGTACTTAAAACTGTTGGACAGAAATTTGGATACAATATCAAAAAGTGCCACGCAAATCAGAATTACATTGGGTAGGCCAATGGGTGGCAGCAGCAACATTGGCCTATAAAAATTGCCCAGGTTCGTGCACCACACTCTACTGCTGTCACGGTTCACAAGTGAGCGCGCATTATCAAAAAGCACCGAATATCTGCGATAAAGGTTCACCATAAGGTTGTTGCATTGAAGCGCCAGTCCGTTTGTCAGCGTAGTACCTACTAACGACCTTTACACTAGAAGTGCATGAAAAGCAGTGGGCGAGTTGCCCAATGTGCATCGAACGAAGGACGCCTATTGAACAACAGCGACTTGGGCTACCGGTATCCGTTTCGTCTGAATCGACAGTGGCCGCGCGATACCCGCAGCCTTTCTCCTTCCCATTCGATCGGCCCGCCGTTCCTATAATATAATGACTACCATTGCCTTCATCGACCGTCGTCTGTCTTTCCCACTGCTCTGTCATGATATCATATACAACAGTGTAGTTAAGCGTGTCTTTCGCTAGCTTTTAACGTACACATCGTAACTTAGCCAGTACGCTATTTAGTTTGGTCCGGAGATCCTGTACGCAGTAGCCTCATGGCAAACAGCGATTCCGGCCATAGCAATTTAGTGGGCGTGGTGTGGCCGTTTAGAGTGAAATCACGTTTGCTTCGCCATTTTGTGCTGAGTGCCACTGACTCTCTGTAGTTTCCTTTTGCTTGACGCAAGCGAGAGTCCACTAGCATGTTTCAAACCAGTTCTCTGCTCATGAGCAGTGGCTAGTGATTCCAGTATGTGTTAGATGAGCGGCTGAATGAAGAAACCACTAAGTTACGATGGAATGACGGTACCTAAAGAATATTAACTCACATTGATGTTCTTTGGCAATACTTAAAATCTGCTTGTATATGTATATTACCGTTCTATCTATAACAGTGCCAACTTTTGACTGAAACTTGTTACTGGGATGGTTAGTTCGGATAAGCCAGATGAACTGCCTCTGACGTAACTGCGTACGAACAAAAAGCGGAAATGTTGGCATGGCTTTCCACTCTGGATATTTACATGCAATCTTGTATGTCGGCAAAGTAGAAGAAGAAAAACTGTTTCCAGTTTTTATCGTATTTATGACAGAATGAAGGAATCATAAAAAAATTATAAGTTATTCACCTGTTTACCAATCATATAGATGATTGGTAAATAAATAAAACTTAATATTATTAGGATTACTGTAATAAGCTGCCGTCAAAACGCCTACAGATATTTTGTTAAACCGTTTCGGTATTTTTTTTTGGCGCCTTCAGTGCGGAGCTACCGGAACAGGTATTACATTATAATACTATAGTATAGTAAAATGTGATACCTATCACAGCTGCTGTTAGTGGGTTTCTCGATCACGCTTACCTGTAGGATGGAGAACCCTTAGCTAATTTGCGCTTGTTTATAATTCCATCTACTTGTATCGCTTTCAGGTATTTAACGCTTCATTGGCGTTAAATTAATTATTGGAATCATTCGCCGCAACCTTCGAAAAGAGGTAGAAGTTGCAGCGCTTAATCATCCTGCCGCTTGCCGACGATCTTTATTTCATCGTACGCGGCCCAGCCATATTTCATTAATCATTACAATTCACCGACATTTTGGTCGTGTGTAACAATTGTTGAAAGGATTCTTTATCGGCCCTCCCCGAAGAAATTCGAATCAGTTGACTTCAATGCGCTTTTAACCAAACCGTATCTCTAGGAGTAGTTTCTTGACTCCATATATTTCGCGTGATTATCCCAGGCTACCCCGCGACTCCTATGAGCGCACCCATCTCTCGAAGTGTCTGTCAGATTTGAAGTGGTTTTCGCTCTTCACGATTTACGTCGAATAGCCTCTCTCGTAAAAGACAAATAAAAGGGGAAAATGGCTCACGACAGCACAGCTCCTACTGCTACGCCGGCCGGACCGACCCTCGGTGGCCGGTCATCTTTCCTTCCACAATGGATGCGTCAAAGCCTCGAGCACCTCAGCATGAAGACCAACATGGAGGAATATGGCACGTCACCCCCGGAGAACGAGAGCCTATTCCTGCACGAGGGAAAACTGCCGACCTACTCGATGGCTACCCGTAAGTGTATTATTGTTTGCAATCCGTGTTTTCCTATATGTATGTCTATGGTAGAATGACTGCGATTTCTGATTAACGACTGGGTATGACCGTTGTAGAACGGCCACGAAGTTTCGGCTGTCATATAGCAGATGAAATCAATTAGGAATGCCACTGCATGTATTCCTTTCCATGCGCCAATGACCCCCCCCATGTTTTTCCGGCCCTTTGTGTCATTGCGAATATGAACAGAAAATAAACACTAGCGTTCACTGAATATTTGTCCTGCCTTTTCCAGACCTACCTTAGGTCTGAAATTTGAATCTGAATTTTGATACCTTGAAGATCAAGGTAAAGACCACTTGAGAATTATCATTGCTTCTGAAGTCTTTCCTAGCCGTACTGGCAATTTCTACGAAATTTGATTGTAAAGGAAAGATATTCTATCTAAACAATAGCACAATGCTTAGATGGGTAAGTCTAATTAATAGGCAACAATTCGCGACATATAATTCTCGCTCATCGCTTAGCCGATGTCGAGTTTACGATAATATTAGACGACATGACAGTCGCACAGTACCTCCGCCAGTTGTTATTAATGACTAACACAAACGACAACGAGGTGTTGACGTTCTTCGCATTTACTATTATCAGTTCATAAAATAACTTCGGCGCGTGCCTTGACGTACTTTCGAAAGACCATGTCGCGTGATCATTCCGAAAGTACTCCGTGCAGATTTTTAAGTGAAGTAGCTTATGGGCGACGGGCAACTTCATACTGAATTTCTCAGTCTTCGAATTTTTCTGCAGAACATCAGCTTTTATTCCCTCGCTAGTAGCAATAGATGGCACTTTATAATAGGTGCCAGCGGAAATCGCGAGTACTGATAAAGCCGTTGTCAAATATCGAAGTGTTTGGCTGCGTTATTTATCCTTTTTCTAATAACGAGGTTCCTGCCTGTCCGGCAGCTGCATATATCAATTTCTTGAGTAGACTTTGAGCGCGTTTTTTTATTTCACTGACCCGTACTACAGACGTAGCTACTGCTGCCGTAGCCAATACCCCCCCCCGCGTGCGCGTTCATATCGTTTGTTGGCTGTCCGTTGGCTTGGTTCCAGCCCGGCCCAAACAACGAGTTTTGTTAGACTCTGCATGTATTCTTGATGAAAGATTGCATGGTGATTAACCGCAATTTGACGAGATACTGCCTCCATACAACTGTTTGCACTCGTTAGTGATTCTTCAGTGATAGTTTCGGTTGACGTCGTAAACCATTTTCTTTCTTTGTCCGGAAGCTCTCACTACTTATTAGCCTATTCTGCCAAAGTGGCTTCTTGGCTTACTATTACGTGCTCTCAAAGGAACGTATTTCTAACAAGCTTACTTAAATGTTCTGTATTCTGCGTTTGGCGTATGTGTTCAATAGCACAATGTTTTCCCACTACTCGATATATTGTAGGTACATGTTTCTTCATACCCTATCACGGCTATCCACCTATGTTAGGTCCCGGTTTGCTCGTATTAGCGGATGACGCGTTTCGGCGTAGGAAAACTTACCAGCTGTGGATAACAGGTTGTTACGACAGAGACAGACATTTCGTCATCCGTTGGCATCGGTGTCTGGAAATGTTTATGCGGCTCTATCGGTCTAGTCATATGTCCAGACGGTTCAGGGTAGTTTGATATAGATGAGACACGGACTGATTGCGGAGATTGTGGCAACTGATATAAATGAAAACACTCTCGCTGATCAACAGAGTACAGCAAGAGATTAGTGCGACTGATGCAAAAACAATGTTAACTGGTGAACACGTTTGTCGGACTTAGTCGTAATTTAGTTATCATTGTGTAAGAAGACTATTACGTTTGGCGCGAAGAACAAGAAAACAACTGGATAAAGTGCCATGCCTACGAAACGTGCCTTTCTGCCGATGTTACTCGCAAAACATAAGAATATTAAAAAAAAACTTCCGGTACCATTTTGGTTGTATACCCCAACCAATACTACAGCTGTTAAGTCTCAAAAAGGAGCACAACGTGCATTGAACAGCAATTACGTTCTTGTATCTAAAATATGTAAAAACACTCAGCGGATAATAAAAGACTCAGCGGATGTATCCCTATTCGCAAGCACAACAATGAGCAGCTAACACTGGTCATATCGGACGCTGCCAATCATGGGAAATTTATGAGACATGCGATGTTCTGCTAAAACAAGTTATTACAATACTGTATATTCGCTAAATGCTCTGTTAAATGCAATCGTCTGCAGCTATTTGGTAAGTGATTGTCTTGGACGGTATTGTTTGATACTAAATGGTTACTTTATCTGTTTTCACTATCCAGTGGCTGACGGGAACAAAAAACCTGACGGCTTAATGTTTCGCGCGAGGGATCTGATTGTGCCTCGAGCTCCACGCTCGCTTTCCGTGGCTCCCGCGGTGCCGTCAACGGTCGGTATAGCCACTACCGGAACCAGTGCAGATCAGGTGTGCCCTTCTGCCTCTGCTCCACAATCGGCGGCCACCACCCCCACTGTAACACCCCAGCAGTCTCCCACCTTCTTCAGAAAGATACTCGCTAACTCTGATCTCGGCTACTCACAGTGCAAAGGAGGTAGGTATTTAAACAACGAGTCTTACAGCCTGTATGTTCTACGCATTACGCTCAGGAGATATCGGTATTCTGAGCCTAATGCGTGTGCTTTCCTGCAATTAATCTTATTTTTTTTCCGTTCGTTCGCTGCCTGCTAATAGGTGCCGCGCCCGAAGCTGGAACTTCCTACATGGCTCGGTTGGTTCCCGTCAGTTGCGTCACCAACTTCGATCTGAACGCCGTTTCTCCAACTTCATGGTAGAAGGTGGAACGGGGAGCGAACTTAATGTCTGCAAGGCAGAGCAACTAGAACCTGAAAATTGATCGATCCTGCGGTAGTGACTGCTCGTATGGCCGCATAGCTGGACGTAAAAATGTATTCATCCGATCCGAAGCTCTGGCAGACGCAAATATAAACAGATAGGGCAACGCCCCAGTCGAATAAGCTGGAGTGGGCTCTGACCCTTACGACGAGCATCCCTTTACACACCCTACTCCATATTAAAGATATATGATCAATCACATCTAACTCAATAATTACTCAGAAATTGCTACTAAATCAATCCTGATAGACGCGCAGGAGGCGGAGGGCTCAACGAGAACAACAGTTTGATAGACAAAATTTTATCATCATCATCAATGAGAGCTGTTCAAAGCGAAAAGTAACCCAATTACTTAATACTAGAAATAATGCAAATTCGACAATGTGTAATAAATAATAGGGCGAGCTATATGTTAAAGCAAACAGCTAATGATGGAAAATTTATGGAGATTTATTCTTATACACATAGCCCAGATGCTATGAGATATGATGATTGTGTATTGCATACAACAACCACCATGAACATTGACGTAATTTCTGCCAAAATTGGTATGTCGAGTCATTCGATTGTTCGCATTCGGGCGAAGAAATAAACACACTACCTCGTGATGTTTCTGTTTCTGTTTAGATAACGGGAATGTGAATAATGTTTGAAAAATGGGACTATTAGAAAGTGTATCGAATATGGTGATATTTTGATGGTGATGATGATGCCGCCACAACAGTTGCCATTAACTTTTTGAAGAGGAGGACTCAAACCTGAAACAGTAGAAGTGAATAGAACGATGTTTAAACCAATAAACCAAATACGTTCTCAGAATCTGCGGTAATTTGTAAAACAACAACTAACGATATGCGGTTGTGTTTAAATAATACAGTGCAGAATCTTTTATTAATATCTTCGATTAGCGGGAAATTTATCATTGTGAATCATTTGTTCATATCAGGCTGGGTCAGCATCTGGCGACGTTTGCAACGTTTAAATACATAAAATTGATGCTTTCATTTTTTCATTGATGTTTCATATTTACTAGAACACCGTTAACGCTAACATAAGTATTCGGCAAAATTGATTTGATTTAGTATTATAATGTGCATGAGTAGTGCATACTTTTTTGCATTGGCTGCGACATCATCATGTGTCCTGATGTGACTTAAAAGAAAGTGATGAATTTTTGCAATAAATTATATCTCATATGGACTCTGTGGAATGGACTCAATATGGAACATACAGTGACTATAATTTGATGAAAATTATCACGTATCTAGTAATGAGGAGGTAAAAGTGGAAACATCCATTCGGCTGTATTTTCAGTGTTTACAAACGAATATCCTTCTAGCTTTGAATTGTCCGGGTAATAAAATTTAAGCAATGAAACACAACGAACCACTCAAATTCTTGCACGTGTAGCTATTTTCAATGGAGTCACAAGCTTGACGGTGTAAAAAAGTACTAGGGCACAGCTTTGGAGAACGAGTGCCTATTGATCTTCCACACGTTAAGTAAAACTGGAACTTGCGAAGTAAGACAAAATTCAAACTTTTTCGAAAACATTATTACTATAGGTACGTACCTAATACATAGTAATCGCATATCAACGGAAGGTTTTTCTAAGTAGTATAATGGACTACAAAGAACAATCTGAAAGAGGGTAACGTTTTCAACGGCGCTTGTATACCAGTGCAGTGAGTACGTATCTATTTTAGCCAATTTGAATTAAGCTGGCACTCTCAAAATGTTAAAATACGGCGGGTTAATTATTATTCATGTTCGCTCTTGTAGTTCATTGGAACTATTTTTTATCATGTCATATTTTGAATCTAGCGTTATTTAAGAATGTGCTTTCTTGTAGAGTCTTTATTTGACGTTTATTAGGCTAAAATGTTCTCTGTAAAAAATTATTATATTGTATTTCGGGCTCCTGTTCGTATTGGCGTATCAAATAGAAGCGGAACATTCAACTTAAACTGACTTGGTCTGCGAAGGCTTCTATCAAATGTCTTAAATCGAGTATGAGTTCTCTTTCATGTCAGAGCGTATCGCACTGCGAGCCACTTGTTGGATGGGATACCTAATGGTAGTGCCGGGCGTAAAACTCGCAGCTTCATTTGGTTAAGGCATATTGGCCAATCCGACGGTATAGTCGCTATAGGTATAACAAAATAACGTAAAAATAAGGGTTAATCTGTAGCTAAATTGACGAAAATTACGAAATTCACATCGAAGTATATGCTCTTGGCGAGACATTATCATCCGACGAACCATTGAGTAGAAGGTAACCGGAAACATGATCAAACGATGACTACTACTCTGACGTATTTAAACTAGTAAAAAAAACAGACTGTTTGATCCGAAGACATAATTTTGTCGAGCGGTTATATATTTACTAGTTCACATACGTAAATTTGCTGTCTGCTAAGAAGTAGACAAATCGACGTTTGCAGATGTTGTTTTTGAGTTATTTAATGTGAAAGAACAACCAGATTTTCGTCTGGGTTTATCTTTGAAGAACATTGTGCTATTCTGGCACTTGGCCCAGGCCGGTTCATTGGCGTCTTGCTGGGTCACTATAATAGGCGCTGCCGGTTGGTATGCCAGTCACCCATAAATTACTTCAGGAAATTCAGTATTCAAGCAAATTTCATTAATATCTAAATTAAACAGATTGATTCATGTGCAAACCTTCTGTTATTATTTTAGAGCGGAGTCTCTGTTGCATACAAGACTAAGTGCCCGTTTCACCAGTTTAAAACCAGCATTTGACTAGCTGCTTTTCAGAAGACACACCAGGACAGGAATGTGGCAAACGATTTTTTGCTGAATATAATCTAAATGATGCGATTAAAAGATGCAATTTTGCAGAGATGCAATCACATTTATGAAAATGTCTTTGTACTAACTATAATCCGCGCTTGAAGGAATATTAAGGTTTAATAAATACATGAGGAATTCAACTTACGAAACAAAACAGCTTCTTTCTACCTTATATTTGTTCGGATGTTGAACGGTCTGGAGTAAAGTAACCTTACCGGACGTCTTTCGATATCGAAATGCTCCTACTTAAATCACTGACGTCAATTACAGGGTACGTGAGTAGAAAATTTGAAAATTGCCGGGAAACGTTAATCGACTTTCCTTTTGTTTGATGGAAGTAAAGCAAACAGTCTGCATAATCCATGTTTGCCAAATATTTTACCATAGTAGTGTATTTCTAAAATTATGGCAGTTTCATAAGAATTTCAATAGCTTGAATGGAACAGCTCAATATAAATCTTTCGCCCTATAGAATGGTTCCTATGCTACAGTTCTGCTATGATACAGTTGTTAACGTTCTTTTTTGTATGCACCGGCGTGAAAATGAGCAGTGAAAGTAGTGGAGGGCATCACACCTTCGTCATAACGGCGACATCGAATAATGTCAAAGCCACGTGGCGCACTTATAGAAAAATCCCACGGCAAGAACCGAATACGTGCCAAGGCTAAACCTTGTGAAAAGATTAAGCTCATATTACTTCACTTTTGTTAGAGACACTACGTTCGCCCATACGTTCGCCTTTGTTTGCTATATCTCTGCATTTCTATTGGACGAAAAGTACACAAAAAGATCCAGGTCGAATTTCGAATATAAAAACATTTGCAAAATGTTTTTATATTGGGCCTATGTACCCAAAGCTATCGATGCAACGAGAATATAATACAAGCATGTCTTAAGTACCTTTGGATATACAAAATACTATCGTGGCATTAATAAACAATTGAAGACGTGCATTCAGATTTCGTGTTCTTGAAATCGATTTCGTAAACAGCTGAACTATGGGTTTGTTTCTGATATCCGGATAAATCCCATGGAAAACATGTTGTGATTTTTCAAATTTATTTTTTCTTAAATTAAAAGAAATCCCCTATATATTTATCCTCATGATACGAATCACCTTCAAATGTAAACTCTGCGAAATGCTTGTTCTTTGATACTTTTTAATATATTTTATATAATTTAATATAATAATAATAAGGACTGGCAAGAAATAAACAGCTCTAGATAAGTCTAGTCGTTTTGATTCTGATTGTTCCTTTGGGCAATATTTAATACATGGCAAATATTTAATAATAATAGTTAACATTATAACTGGGCCATTTAATTTTTTTTATTTTATGATTTAACGAGTTTGCGTTCCTTCGCATATTAGCCGCATCGATAATGTTTTCGACATCAGAATTTGCGCGCCGCAGCTGAAATAGTTTAGGGTGAATTAAGTTCTTCCATGCTGTCTGAATGTAGTGCGATAAAAAGGCGTTTTACGAAGTAATAAAAAAAATACTAGCTGAAGAGATAACTACAACATGAGCCAAAACACATTGTTTGCCTTCTTCAAAAAAGTAGATACGCCATCCAAGCGCAAAAAAGGTAAATGTTTATCCTATTTTAAAGTAGAAGGCTAATCCAGCAATTATACTCCAAATTATTGGGTTATAGTTTTTAGATTCATCATTGTGTTGCATAAAATCTGATTCTGACCCTGATTGTGTTTTTTTTTTTTATGAAAAGCGTATTGTACACTAAGAAATATTTCAGCCGTTCTATACTTTGGGTGTTTTATTTCCAGTTATGCACTTTTTGAGATATAACATTTTAACAACATATAGTGTCTTATTATCCCTTTTTTGTATAAGTAATCGATTTTTTTTTACAAAAACGATGTCGCATATGTCAGAAAGGCTGGCTTTCAACAAGCCTACCATTATACTACGGAACATTGTAATATCTATAATTATTGACGGGGATTATTCTCGACCTTTGTCATCTAAATAAAATAAATATATATAAAAATTGGCATAATCAGTTCGCATCGTTCGTGTCACTTTCCCCACGTAGCATATGTATTTGTTGATATAATTCAAAAGCACATGTTGCTGAATGCACATCTCTTAGGATCATACGTATGCATTGTTATGTAAGACGTGTCGATTCCCATTCGGGCGGGTGTTTAAAATTACTTAAGCCTAAAATTGTTAGAATTGCATTGCCTGAACAATCGTGCAGTAGAAAATGAAAATACGCCTGTGGAAGCAAATAGTATACCACCAAAAACGCCAACGGTTGGTACGCCGCAAACACGCACTTCACGGGCAATGGCAAAAAGTGACTCACCAAACTCGACCCCTAAGTCATCAGCTAAAACTTCCAAGTCCGATACTCCTTTCGCGAGGAAGCAAAACTCGTTCAATAAAGAAGATGGGAAAAAAAGAAAGCCACTAAAGCCTGCCAATGGGGAAAAACCTAAGGTAAACACATATTGAGCTATTTAACGTTAGTAGTGCAAAGTATCCAAGAAACTCTGACACTTAACGATGCTGACAATTGTTCTTTATTTGATATTCTTGAAGTTATAGGAGAAGGTCCCCTTAGTTTAAAAGTGTCTTAACTGCTGCATTGTATCAGAATATTACTTTTCCGATAATAATAGTATAGGTAACTATATTGTACGAAAGACGCTGTTCTTAAAACGAAATTCATGGACCAAATATGTACATGTTTGTCAATTTCAAGCCCACAGTACTTTTGTTCTTAGTTACATAAGCCGACTACACTTTGCTAAACTGAATAACTTTGGTAGCTTTCGGTGTCTATCTGAAAAAGGTTACAAATTTAAACTGAACTGAGAAACGGAGATGATATAAAGCAATTCACCAGTAAAATTCTGTTCAAAACAGAAGCGAGCTCGCCTGGAGGAACACGATACCGATGACTGGGCTGAAGAGCTGCCGAGCTCCGAGGAGGAAGATGTCGATTCTGGAGATGATTACATTCCGCCGGGTGACGGATCGGAAAAGGGACACGACTCGTCTGATAGTGAACCAGAGGGCGACGTAGAGATGGAGCCTGAACCGCCTACGGAAAACGATGATGATGACGAAGATATTGCTGAATCGCCGGTTAAAAAGGTAGTTGATCTGAGTCGTTTAGTTATTATATCACAAAATTCACTTGTCAGTATGCCTGTAAAAGCTGTGTTTTGAAATTGAAGCACGCGTCTCTTAGAAAGACGTAAATTTAACACGCGTACGGTGCTAGATATATTTAAAGCGTTCCATTTGTTGATCTAACAAATTATCGATCTAGTCCCGCCGAGCACCTCGACACTCTCGTAGCGCAATCTTGAAAACACCTACAACTCAAGAGGAATCTGGCTCTTCGCAATCTACTGAAGTCGGTAGGTCGTACACAGCTCACTTATGCTTTTTTCTTTTTCTCTCACCGTTCATTTCAAGAGAAAGTTTGGGCGCAATTCTCTGAAAAACAGTGTGCGCAGTTTCAGCAGTATAAACGATTATTAACTAAAATCTGGATAACGAAAAAAGGATACACCTTTCTAAATTGACCACGGTGCACTGATCTTACTGGACTATGACTGCAATTTCCTTTTTGGTGTAGGCATCCCTCCCCAATGGTTGCATCTTACGCTGAACTTCGTAACAGAGCCGCGCGACTCCGAACGGAGGCCAAGGAGTCATCCCGACTATGACTACACAACGCTCTACGTACCCCCTGACTACTTAAACAAAGCCACACCGGTACGCAAAAGTGATGAACCGAAATGCATCATCTAATGAAGTCTAGTTATTGAAATTCGTTGTTAGTATCGGCTGCCATAGCCTTATAATCTGTACCTTTGGTTTTACAATTACGTTCAGGTGAAAAAGATGTATTTCAAACCAAAATACGCCTGAAATATACGTTCCAGGAGTGGTACTAATTACGTGTTACCTATTTCAGGGTATGCGTCAGTGGTGGGTGATAAAGTCTCGCCACTTTGATACTGTTCTCTTTTTCAAAGTGGGAAAATTTTACGAATTGTACCACATGGATGCCGTTATTGGTGTAGAACAGCTCGGACTAACATTCATGAAGGTAAAGTTATTTATGCTAAGGCTGGCTTGTACGATAGAGCATTGCTATGCTATATTAAGTGCCTGTACACGTTCGTTTATATGAATACGTATAACGTGCGTTTCAATTGCCTATTTTTGCGAACTTTATTATAATCTATTCAGTCTTAAGCAGGAGAATTTCCTTTTAACACTTCAGTCTTTAGTTTAGAGCTGAACTGATGGGCAATTTGTGCTGATATTCTGCAGGGTGAATGGGCTCATTCAGGTTTCCCTGAAATTGCCCTGCAGAGAAATATGGAAGCGCTTGTACAAAAAGGTTATCGATGCGCTCGTGTTGAACAGACCGAAACCCCTACTATGATGGAGGAGCGATGCAAAAAGAGTAAGTAGTGCCTTTCCACATTACAATGCCTGTTAGTACAGTACCTCTAGCGCAAGTTAGTAACGACGCCACCCTTGTGTTCACGTTGTTTATTTTCACCAATTTGGTTTTTCATCGTACGGTCAGAGAAATAACAGAAACTAGTGCTGTTTTCTATAGGTGGAAAGACGTCGAAATATGACAAGGTTGTCCGGAGAGAGGTATGCCAGATCTCCAGTAAGGGCTTGCAGCTATGTGGTTCAATGGAAGCTTCGGGTACCTCATATCTTCTTGCCGTAAGGCAGAAAGGAAAACGATTTGGTGTATGTTTGGTGGATACAAGCGTAGCCCGTCTGCATGTGGGCGAGTTCGAAGAAGATCACCAGCTGTCTTGTCTGCGCACTCTAGTAAGCCAGTTTACGCCAGTTGAGGCGCTCCTCGAACGAACATGCCATAATGACGTAAAGCTTATTGTGGAGGCTATCGGTGCAAAAATAATTGTTGACCGGAACCGTATGACGCCCGAGCAATGCCTCACAATGATCCGTGAGGGTAACTACTTCAAGGAAAAGGAGTACCCGATAGGGTTGAAGACATTGCTTAGTGAAGATGATCCTTTAATGTCCACCCCACGGAAAGGCTGCGAATTAGCGGTTCAGTCCTTAGCTGCGATTCTAGATAGCCTTAAGGAGGCACTCCTTCTCGAAGACGTTCTTACCATGGGCGACGTCGAGCCCATTCAGTTCAAATATGAAAGTGGTTCCAGCCAGTACTTGCCGAAGGTAATGACATTTGAAGTAATTAAGCATGCCCATTACGTGTACTATGATTAAGGAAAATCCCAAAACAGAAAATAGTAAAAGTAACGGCTAAAACATTGGATACATGAAAAATAATGCACGATATCAGAAAAATCAATTTAACAAAACCTGTTGTAAAAGAAGGTATCTAATCTTGAGCTTTGTCACAATAATTAGGTTTAACTTTTCCTTTAATAAAAGGGCACTAAACATTTATATCGGTTTCCTGTTTTTTTTTTTTATCTTTAACGGCATTCTAGGTGATGATTCTGGATTCTGTTGCCCTAACTAACCTTGAAATCTTTCAAAACAGTTGTGGATCATCTGAGGGGTCACTGCTATCTACAATAAACTTCTGTTCTACTCCATTCGGTATGATAATGAGCAAATTAATACCCTAAAGAAAGAAACATGTGTTTACTTCTGTGTTTATCAAGCCTTCTTCGAAACAAGTTGACATACGCAACGCTGAGTTAAGCAGGTGGTACGGGTTTAAAGATGGCATGAAAGTGACCAGTTCGAACGTAAATATATAAAAAGTGGCTGATTTAAAAATAATATCATACACTTTTGAGATTTAAAAAATCTCAAAAGTATATGATATCACTCTTTTATTAGTAGTTCTGTTCTTCGTTTGTTGACAGGATTACGTGAACTGAAGAAATGGTTACTGGCCCCATCATGTATTGCCGATGTGATTGAGTCACGTTGGGATGCTGTTGGTGATCTGATGTCAAATAATTCAGTGGCCAAAAAGGTTCAAGAACGACTTCGAAAGATTCCAGATATGGATAAGATGCTCGCCAGAATTCACTCGCTCAGTCTCAAAAAGGTAGTACTACACGACTGACACTCCAGCGCATTGAAGTCTGTCACAGTGAAAGTAATATAGAACCGTTACGGGATCCGCGTAGAGTGGACTTTAAAAGACTCAGCATACCATGATAAAAATCAATAGTTGTAAAATATTAACGTGAAAATTGACTACTAATCTCCATTGGAATATTAAGGGCTCTAAAAATTATGAGTTACAATGACATTTCCTTTTGAAAGATCTTGGTCTAACGAAGTAAATACTTTAACCAACGTTTCTTTTTTCAAAAGGGTAATCATCCAGATTCGAGAGCTATCATATACAACAGTGAATTGTTCGCTAAGAAGAAAATTGAGGAGTTTATTGAGGTGCTGCAGGGATTCCAGGATTCTCTTTTAATCTGTGACGTTTTCAAGGTAATAAACTAGTAACGTTTTACCAACATTACATTTTTCGATCGTACTCAGGCCTATTCAAACATTTCTCATTCAATGTTGAAGGCGAGTGAACTTCTGGATAAATTTTTGATAAAAATTTCGGATAAAGCATCACAGAGATTTTTCTAATACGGCGTGGTTAAACCAACTTTTTGTCAGCCATACACAGGGTTTGCCATTGTATGCATACTGTGGATGAGAAGATATAGCCTGGTATTTCGTGTATGTTGTTGAGGGCTAATACGTAATATGCACATGTACCCATTATATTCTTTCAGGAAGTGAATCTGAAGTCGTCTTTACTCAAAAGTGTAGTCACGAAACAAGAAAACGGTGGCCAATTCCCCGACTTGCAGGATGCTCTCGATTTTTTTGAGGTTTACCCGCTTTTTACATAAATGTATCGATTCGATGCTTTGTGATAGTAGATATTCATTAAGGTATACCTAAAAAAAAAACTAAATATTCATCTTCTGTATCCAATTGAAACAGCCGCAGATATCCTTGATTCACGGCAAACCTGCTTGTTTGAAGGAATCGTTACTCAAATATTTGGCTGTTCTGTATTTAGGATGAATTGCCGTTTTAAAATAAAAATATTAGCTTTGCGAAAATGTATTTTTTGCATATTCTCATTTCGAAAAATTCTTCTCTAGTGGTTGGATTCATAAAACTTATCGTATAGATGAACTGTCGAGAATAATCAGTGCACGGGTGACTTGTGTTCCAGCGGGCATTTGATCAGAAAAAGGCTCTGAAAGAGGGCAAAATCACTCCGGTTGCTGGAGTGGATGCAGAATTCGATGATGCGACGGAACAGGTCAACAAAATAAAGGACGAACTTGATGAACATTTGAAACTGCAAATCAAGCACTTTGGGACCAAGGTCTGTAGTGGGCAATTTATGCCAAACAGCACACGCAAAATGGGTAGAATATGCAAATAATGTTTTCAGATTTTGTCCTCACATAATCTCAATGCCACCTGAAAGCGGGCTGAAATAATTTAACTTTTATTATTATTATGAAATTTTTAGTCCAGCGATGTTGTTAGACAGTAATATTATATATAGATACGTATGATCCTTGAATCAACAGGTGACGTATACAGGCACTGGACGAACAGCGTATCAACTTGAGGTTCCGGAAACAGCGGCTTCAAAGGCGGATCCCTCGAAGCACATATTCAAAGGTGAGAAAATGATGGTGACTAGTTTTAATTATCGTAAATATATATACATACAGTCATCTCTGTACTTAAATATGTCATAATGAGTATTTTCGGCATATATCGATGAGCAAGGGGCTCATAATCGAAATAGGTTTATTATTAGTATATCATTATCTAATCACTTCCAATTTCAAAACAAGTATCTGTGTGGCCCAGTCATTATTTCGTTGGCACGTAAAAGCTCATGAATTGCCCCAAACCTGCACATAGGCTTGGTGGACGTACCTTGTCTAGTTTATATTGGACCGCTTTGTTTGCTATTATGAACGTTGATATGGGAAAAAAATCAAAGCCGTCCAATTGATTCTTACGTTTGGTTTTGTAAGGCAACTGCTTCGTAGGCTAACCGCGAAGCAGTCTTGTGTACTCTTGCATTGCATCTGTATTATGTATATAATTATTATTGTTGCAGGTCAACGAAAAGGCTTTCGACGCTACTCGACAGCGGAAAGTGAGCGATTTTGTGCAAAACTGTTAGAAGCTCAGGACGCTCGTGAAGCGGCAGGAAAGGATATGATGAGGAGAATATTTGTAGCTTTTGATGAGAGGAGGCCCCTATGGAAAAAGGTAAGCACTCTCAGAAATAATAACGAGGCTTGACCAATGATTTTAGACACCATCGGCTTAGTAAACATCTTTGTACATATACCAGTAACAAAAAATTTAATTGCAACCAATTAGTAATTTTTTGTGTTTTTTTTATATCCAGAAACTATACTTCAGTAAAGCGTGTTAGCTTTTGTGGCAACGTCCTAAGAATATTATTAAGGTAGGTCAGCCATATTAAGCAGATTTTAAAAAAAAGCTATCGTTGAGCTATCTTCTCAGGGTATGCAAGGCCCCGATATTGTCTTTTAGTTAATCTGAAGTGGGCCCACATGGAAACCACGTTATTACTGGCTTTTTTAGACGATTTAAAATTTGTTTTTTTCTTTTTTATTCTTAGGCCATCGAATGTCTTTGCGTCCTGGACTGTCTTCTGTCTCTAGCTCTGTACGGATTAAACGCAGGCGGATCAGTTTGCAGACCGAAAATTGTTTCTGCCGCTAACGATACCAAGGTACGCAGATGACGGATCTTCAAACGGTCGTTTTCAATAGCCTGGTTATAGTTCTTCTTTCCAGGTAGTCAGCAGCCTTGAGTTAAAGCTTAAGTAGACATATAATGCTTTACCATTACTATGGGAGTTGTTGTTTATCACGACTCCTAATTGTTTGTAATGATATATCGATTATTTCTGTTTAGCCCATGATGCGCATCAAAAACGGTTCTCATCCGTGCCTGCTAAAGGTCCTCGGAGCGAACAAGCTTATCGCTAATGATTTTGCCCTCGGCATCCAGGAAAAGGTTTGCTTTATAACGTTACGTAATGCAGATATATTTCTATTACACATTTAGACCTTCTTATGTAACTAACAGAAGAAATCAGTTACGGAATCAAATAACATAGGTGCATTCCCTGTGTTATAGGGCCGTTGCAACGGCAGCTCTGTGGCTCTATTAACCGGACCCAATATGGGCGGAAAGTCTACGCTCATGCGTCAGGTTAGTTGCGTAAAGCCACAGAAAGCAATTTTATGTTATATCTTGTTCGTTTACTATAATTTATTATTTAGTTTTTGCCGACATGGAGTACTAAGCTAGTAAAATTAAAGAAGGCGTAATTAGTTGATGTGTATTAGCACATTGCAGTATATGGCAAACAGAACTGAAGTTGCATTAATGTCTGTTAGATTGGTCGAAGCTATTTGTCTGTCCCTTGTATAACCGTGCATTTCAGGTCGGTCTATTGGCTGTGCTTGCTCAGCTTGGCGCATGGGTCCCGGCCGACGAAATGGAATTTTCCCTTGTCGATCGTGTGTTTACCCGACTTGGAGCTTCTGATCATATCACCCTTGGTACGCTATTGTGTATATTTCAAAAAGTGTTTATAGTATTATTGTTGATTTTTTTTTACTGGCTGACATACATTGAATTACTGTTACAAATTTCTTTATCTTAAACACTACTAGGTGAGTCGACGTTCCTGGTGGAGCTCCTGGAGACATCGGCTGCATTCAAACACGGCTCTCGACATTCGTTGCTTCTCTTGGATGAACTGGGTCGAGGAACTGCCACACACGATGGAGCTTCTATTGCTTATGCAGTTCTAAATCGCTTGGTGGGGCATGAAATGCGCACTCTTTTCTCTACACATTATCACGAGCTTGCTTCGGACGTTCGAGACGTTTTCCTTGGTAAGAAATTGTTGGTAGATAGTCCATATGTGCCTAAGTATGCACTTTCTATTTTCCAAAATTTCTTCTCATTCCTTCTTTTGATTTGTATCACTGAAGACTGTGTATTGCTTCATCGGCGGCCTCATTAAACACCTGATTTCCCTTACTCACTTTTCGTTTGATTTTAGTTAAGCTATTTAACATCGTCTACTAATAGCAATTGCCCTGCTCTCCCTAGTACAGCTATAGCTATTTCCTAAAATTTTCATAAAACTAGACCAGCGTTTGTCTAATATTGTTGAGTTTTCCGTTCGACAAGGTCATATGGCTTACGTCGTTGAACGCGAAGACGAGGTAGTCTTTCTATATAAATTTGTCGAGGGAAATTGCGAAAAGAGTTTTGGATTCAACGCGGCTCGTTTGGCAGGTGTTTCACCCAAGGTAAATTGTTGCAAAATCTTTTTGTCAGCAAACTAGTATAAACATGGGCACAGATTAATTCAACAACCCATGCCAAGAAAATTTCTTAAAATCTATGAGTCTTTGTAAATTCTGCGGTATCATATGTATAGTTGTCAAATACATATCGGTGTTCTCTATCATGTCGATCTATGCGGTTGCTTGTGATTTTACAGCTAATCGAGCAAAGCTTGGAAAAAGCCCAGGAATTCGAAAACCAATCGAAGCTTTTACAGAAATTTGCGAGGTACATGACCCTCGACAGTGAGCGTTAGTCGTGGTTGTTCTGGCGTTTTTGTTCTATTCGACCGTTGCTTTACTTAGTAGTAATAAACCGAACGGTCAACCTTCCGTTCAGTTTCACCAACCTCGTATGCTCGTCGCTATGGTAGTTAAAGGGGTTAAGTTGATTATCGAGCGAATTACTTTCACAAATAACGTGGAGTAGCAACAAACAATTGCTATCACTTCTTTGCATAGGAGGGCAGACCTGAGTGTACCTGATATGTTTTTACCTCTCGTTGTGTTTTTTTTAAATGCGCACAAAAAGGAATTCTTAACAGAATAGCCGTCAACCTAATTAACCTAAGGAGTTAATCGCGCATAGAAATTGGTGCTCGATCGGATTTAATTATCTGTAAATGAAATAAAAATATGTAATGCAACCGATGCTCTCAAGTCAATAACAAATAATTATAATAAAAGATCTGTTTAATAATTAATGAGGTCTTTTTTTTAGTTCGTTAGCATCTTCGATATCCTTTCAAAATATAATTCAGATACCATTGTCATAATCGTTTTATGAATGTATTTAAGAATTGCATCTCAATAATACAACAAAGGACAACTTCCAGTTCATTTTGGTGGTGAATAACTTTCAACAGAGCAGATGGGTCGAGATCCATGGATGCGGGATTCAAGCAGGGGTCAGAGATCTCGAACACAAAGATAAAAACAAAGTGTGTAGTTTGCAAGCAGATTTACTTCATTTCGAAGTACCTTCTTTTACCAAGTTGCGCACGCACTGTCAACAACTAACAATAGGACGAATTACATCTGCATATAAAGCATAATATTTTCTAATTACTAATTGACATTTTCAATGAGAACACACAAGCACCCAATTGCGATGTAAGGTACGCTTACGTATAATGATCAGAACTGTATTTTTATACATCTATATATATGGATTTCCTTGGTGTCTTCAGTCATATAACTTCATCCTTATTCTCTCAAGTCATACCGTACATCGTCGTACGACGACAATGTCCCGCATAATCATTAGTTTGATTTTCTTTATTATTATTATTATAACTATTAAGTATTGTGTTGCTATTTTTTTCATGGACGACGATTTCCGTTGAAGTTTTCCTCTGAAAAACACGAACAAAGAAACATGACAACTATTAGTTAGAATGATCAATGGACAGGATCATCGTAATCACTTGATATTCTACTGAATTGCTTTGGGTAAATTGTTAGGGTAGTTCTTATCGGTTGCTTATTGCTTTCTTGCTCAATCTTTACTCAGCCAACAAATCGGTCCCGCCAGCAATTGAAATGTTATTATAATTTTCTTCAATGGATTGTATTATTTAATTTGCAAAACACTTGAATGATGAGCTCAATATTTTTCGATCCAACAACATAAAAAGACTTGCATATGGTTAGGTTAGGTTAGGTCAGGTTAAGATGCAGTAGACGTTCCTGTCTTACCAGTATTTTTTCACAAGATATATTATCTTAGATGTAATAATGCTGTATGTAAATCTATGGGCTATGTAAATAAATCGTAAATGTTTTTGTTTAAACCCGATAAGTACACATAGAACAGGCCATGTGTCGATATTCACCGCAACAGAATATCCACATTTGTTAGCACGCTTTCAATTCCCCGCTCTTTAGCGTCATACGAGCAAGGTACTGGCATTCCGAATACAAAAGAACGCAGCCTGAATAAATAAGTGGCCGCCAACGAGTGGCTCCATGTGGTCGTAGGCAGTTAGCTGGACCGCTTCGGACTCGGCTCATTTTTGTGAAAAATCTTCGACTAAAAGAGTGGTATATTGACAACCTCTACGGCGTAATTCAGTAGTCCAGAAAGACTTGAAGATAATCTCTAGGTGTTAAGGGTTTTAGCGAACGGTTTGGAGGCGTTCCTTTTACAGACAGTTAGCTAACGTCATGCGCGGTTACTGAATGATGTCAAAGACAGGTAAGCATCTAGGATTATTATATATGATCAGGTAGATTCACCTGATCTCTATGCCTGGCGCTCGAAAATAGTAAACAAAGCTTGCCTTAGGATTACACTCGGTGTAATACACGTCTGATACGAAACCTGAAACCGGTGAAAATTTTCATGGAAGCCAGCTCGCATTAACGATTACTTGTTATGAGGCTCGTGTAGAAGACCTTTTTCTCGGTACCTGAAAGTATCTCCATAATTACCCCTGATATATAATGTTGGAATGGTGCCCAAAAAAAATCCTGTTAGAGGCGGGATACCCTCTTCATATGACTAGGTCAATCAGGAAACGTTGTACACTCTAATTTGAGTTTATTTATATATGTTGCTTATTTGTTTACTGCA